>NW_027008377.1:0-15000 GCF_036934945.1 Oncorhynchus masou masou | reverse complement strand
CGGTCACACACACACGGCTCTCTGCAGGAGGACACACTGACACCTCCTCCTCCTGCTCCTCCCTATGCTCCTGATCTGGAGGTCCACAGCTGCCTGCTGCTTCTCTGGCTTCCACCTCCTCTCTCTGCACCTCCTCTTCCTTTTGCCCCTCCTCTTCCTCCTCCACTTCCTGGTGTGGGAGGGGCCTCACCATGGCCTGACACTCTAGCTCCGCCCCGAGGCTGGAGAGAGGCTGGGGAGCATTCTCAGCAGGCTCCACCTGGACCGCCTCCAGGTCAGCTGGCTCGGCCAATCGGACATCGTGGGGCGATGTGCAGCTCCTGTAACCCATGGCGATGGCAGGGTAGGTGTATCCAGGAGGCAAGTCTATAAAAACATAGGAAAGAGAAAAGGGAGGCAGGTTTAAAAGAGGAATAAGTAATAAGTAAAAAAGCTTCACAACAAAAAGTCAAAATCATTTCTCAAAAGCCAGATGATCGTCCCTACGACTCTTTTTCTCTCTCTCTCTCTCCTGTGAAGTGTGGTCAGAGGCTGTTCAAAAGGCCTAACCCTGAGGACCCGCCCTGAATAGAACTCACTCCAGGGTCATGAGAGGGTAGAGAGGCACAGGAAGAGGAAATTACGTAGGTGGCACTGCGCCTTGATCTCACAACACACAGGAAGGGAGTGAACCGTGTGCGTGTGCGTGTGTGAACGTGTTATTCAGCGTAGGTGTGTGTTAGCTTGCTATTTGAAGTGTAGGAGGTTTCCTTTATCAAAGGTGGCCTGCCACTTTTATATCTTCTGGCGTGGAATGGCATAGCAAGGCAGTTAGCGAGGCGTTAATGGTGATGAAGAGGGTGTGGGCCTGGGGGGGCGGGGCCTATAAGGCTCTGAGCGAGGTGTTTCTCAGTCATTACCGAGGTGACAGTGCTGAGAGAGAGACCAGCCGGGCCGGCAGCCATTTTATGTGTTTACTTCTCCAGCTCAGAGCTGCTTTATGTGTCAATCCCAGGGCTCGCCAGCCAACCCCAGCCACTCACACACGATGCGTCACAAATGGCACTCTATTCTTTATTTACTTTTGACCAAGGGCTAGGGAATAGGGTGACATTTGGGACACAGGCACAGGCATGAGCCATAGAAGCAGAACAATATCATTAAGGACCCCATAGGCTGTGGCAGTTACTGGATGATGATCTGTAGTGCTATGTCCTCTGTTGCTGGATGATGATCTGTAGTGCTATGTCCTCTGTTACTGGATGATGATCTGTAGTGCTATGTCTGGATGATCTGTATGCTATGTCCTCTGTTACTGGATGATGATCTGTAGTGCTATGTCCTCTGTTGCTGGATGATGATCTGTAGTATGTCCTCTGTTGCTGGATGATGATCTGGATGATGATGATGATCTGTAGTGCTATGTCCTCTGTTGCTGGATGATGATCTGTAGTGCTATGTCCTCTGTTGCTGGATGATGATCTGTAGTGCTATGTCCTCTGTTACTGGATGATGATCTGTAGTGCTATGTCCTCTGTTACTGGATGATGATCTGTAGTGCTATGTCCTCTGTTGCTGGATGATGATCTGTAGTGCTATGTCCTCTGTTGCTGGATGATGATCTGTAGTGCTATGTCCTCTGTTGCTGGATGATGATCTGTAGTGCTATGTCCTCTGTTGCTGGATGATGATCTGTAGTGCTATGTCCTCTGTTGCTGGATGATGATCTGTAGTGCTATGTCCTCTGTTGCTGGATGATGATCTGTAGTGCTATGTCCTCTGTTGCTGGATGATGATCTGTAGTGCTATGGATGATGATCTGTAGTGCTCCTCTGTTGCTGGATGATGATCTGTTGCTGGATGATGATCTGTAGTGCTATGTCCTCTGTTGCTGGATGATGATCTGTAGTGCTATGTCCTCTGTTGCTGGATGATGATCTGTAGTGCTATGTCCTCTGTTGCTGGATGATGATCTGTAGTGCTATGTCCTCTGTTACTGGATGATGATCTGTAGTGCTATGTCCTCTGTGCCAGACCTATCAGTCATTTACAGTTTTCACAGATATACTTTGAAGGCCAGGGTTGTTAGTGTTGAACCCTTGACAGCTGAATGAGCTGTGTGTCTCTAACTATCTTGCATATCCCTCTTAACAGTCTATTGTCATCATACATATTTCTCATATGACCCTCAGAGAGCTTCTAAAATATCACACAGGCTGCGTTTACACAGGCAGCCCAATTCTGATTTAATGTGAAAAGATCTAAGGTGATTGGTTAAAAGACCAATTAGTGGAAAAAATATCAGAATTGGGCTGCCTGTGTAAACGCAACCTAAGTGAAATGTTAGTGTGAATATTGGAATGTAACCCGGGGATGTGTCCCAATAGTTTCTCCAATATCCTGAAGAGAGCACCTGTTCACTTCTTCCACAAATGTAGAACCCTTAGGTTGGTGGAGGCATGAGCTAGTGGGGTTATTTTATACCCTTCATTGCCTTTCAAATCAGTGAAGGGAATTGAACAAGTGCACACTTTGGGAGGAAGGAGAGATAATTGGGACATAGTCAGAGTGGATGGACAGTGTGAGTTCCCTTACCAGGCTCCAGGGATTGTGGGTAATCCTGCAGGGGCTGTCCCTCTCCTCTCTTGTCCTGGGTCTCCGCCCCTTTTGGCAGCTGTGGGGGGGCGGGACTGATTTCCGGAGACCGAGGGGCGGCGGCTGCCGGGCTAGGGGCGGGGCAGGGGGTGGATGGGGTGCTCTTAGGGTGGGGGCGCAGGGTGGGGGACTGGGACTGGCAGCAGGGGGACAGGTGAGCAGTGCAGGCCCCGGGGTGGGGGTGTTTCTGTGGTAGGAGGAGTAGGGTTTGGAAGGTTTAGAACCTGGTGGCTCAGAGAGCAGCTCCTCCAACTCCACTGACTCTGGTCTCTTCTGCACCTAACCACAGAGGGACGAAAACACACAAACACCACTTAGAACATAGAGCAGGTGATTTACGTGTGAACAGAACGTTCCATTTACATGGGAATTTACTGTACGTGGCTCGGTCAATGTTGACAGTTCTCAGAGTCCCTTTGGATAAAAGTGTCAACATTGACCGACACATTAAATGATGGGGCCCATTGCAGGACTCAAGCCCACAACCCTGGTGTTGGCAGCACTAGTCCTTATCCACTGATCCATTGGAGTAAACCATGCACAACTCCCACAATGAGACTGAATGGAGCGATAGCCTAAAGTAGAGCACCCCATAATAACCAAAGACAAGCCCTAGAGAACATGCCCTACACTCTTAGAAAAAGGGTTCCAAAATGGTTCTTTGGCTGTCCCCATAGGAGAACCCTATTTGGTTCCAAGTAGAACTCTTTTGGGTTCCATGTAGAACCTTCTGGGGAAAGGAACTGAAAGGGTTCTACCTGGAACCAAAAAGTGTTCTTCACCGGGTTCTCTTATGAGGACAGCAAAATATTCTAGATAGCACCTGTTTTTCTATGAGTGTCGTGTCTACAGTCTAGATGATGTCGCCAAATCTTGAGCAATCTGCTGATTGACCAAGAGGCTTCATCAGTATTTCTATTGTGTGTGAAAGGTTGTAAAATCCAGGTAACTTTCCCAGAATGCCCTGCTTTTCCAGAAATCCTGGTTGGAGGATTCATGGATTTCCTCCTTATTTCGTTGTAATTCATCTATGCATGGTCACTGTAACTCTACCTACATGTACATATTACCTCCATTAGCCCGACTAACCGGTGCCCCCTCACACTCTGCACCGGTCCCACCTGTATATAGCCCCGCTACTGTTATTTTCACTCTCATTTTACCTATCTATTGTTTACCTAAAGCCTATTTTTTACTTAAAAATTGCACTGTTGGTTAGGGCTTGTAAGTAAGCAAGGCTAGGGCTTGTAAGTAAGCAAGGTTAGGGCTTGTAAGTAAGCAAGGCTAGGGTTTGTAAGTAAGCATGGTTAGGGCTTGTAAGTAAGCAAGGTTAGGGCTTGTAAGTAAGCAAGGCTAGGGCTTGTAAGTAAGCATGGCTAGGGCTTGTAAGTAAGCATGGTTAGGGCTTGTAAGTAAGCAAGGTTAGGGCTTGTAAGTAAGCATGGTTAGGGCTTGTAAGTAAGCATGGTTAGGGCTTGTAAGTAAGCATGGTTAGGGCTTGTAAGTAAGCAAGGTTAGGGCTTGTAAGTAAGCATGGTTAGGGCTTGTAAGTAAGCAAGGTTAAGAAGTAAGCAAGGTTAGGGCTTGTAAGTAAGCAAGGTTAGGGCTTGTAAGTAAGCAAGGTTAGGGCTTGTAAGTAAGCAAGGTTAGGGCTTGTAAGTAAGCAAGGTTAGGGCTTGTAAGTAAGCATGGTTAGGGCTTGTAAGTAAGCAAGGTTAGGGCTTGTAAGTAAGCAAGGCTAGGGCTTGTAAGTAAGCAAGGTTAGGGCTTGTAAGTAAGCAACAGGTTAGGGCTTGTAAGCATGGTTAGGGCTAAGCAAGGCTAGGGCTTGTAAGTAAGCAAGGTTAGGGTTAGGGCTTGTAAGTAAGCAAGGTTAGGGCTTGTAAGTAAGCATGGTAGGGGCTTGTAAGTAAGCAAGGTTAGGGCTTGTAAGTAAGCAAGGTTAGGGCTTGTAAGTAAGCAAGGTTAGGGTTTGTAAGTAAGCAAGGTTAGGGCTTGTAAGTAAGCAAGGTTAGGGTTTGTATTGAAGTAAGCATGGTTAGGGCTTGTAAGTAAGCAAGGTTAGGGCTTGTAAGTAAGCAAAGGGCTTTGAGTAAGCTGGCTAGGGCTTGTAAGTAAGCAAGGCTTTGTAGTAAGCATGGTTAGGGCTTGTAAGTAAGCAAGGTTAGGGCTTGTAAGTAAGCAAGGTTAGGGCTTGTAAGTAAGCAAGGTTAGGGCTTGTAAGTAAGCAAGGCTAGGGCTTGTAAGTAAGCATGGTTGTAGGGGTTAGGGCTTGTAAGTAAGCAAGGTTAGGGCTTGTAAGTAAGCAAGGTTAGGGTCTAGTTTGTAAGTAAGCAAGGCTAGGGCTTGTAAGTAAGCAAGGCTAGGGCTTGTAAGTAAGCAAGGTTAGGGCTTGTAAGTAAGCAAGGTTAGGGCTTGTAAGTAAGCAAGGTTAGGGCTTGTAAGTAAGCAAGGTTAGGGTTTGTAAGTAAGCATGGCTAGGGCTTGTAAGTAAGCAAGGCTAGGGCTTGTAAGTAAGCAAGGTTAGGGCTTGTAAGTAAGCAAGGTTAGGGCTTGTAAGTAAGCAAGGTTAGGGCTTGTAAGTAAGCAAGGTTAGGGCTTGTAAGTAAGCAAGGTTAGGGTTTGTAAGTAAGCATGGCTAGGGCTTGTAAGTAAGCAAGGTTAGGGCTTGTAAGTAAGCATGGTTAGGGCTTGTAAGTAAGCAAGGTTAGGGCTTGTAAGTAAGCAAGGTTAGGGCTTGTAAGTAAGCATGGCTAGGGCTTGTAAGTAAGCAAGGTTAGGGCTTGTAAGTAAGCAAGGTTAGGGCTTGTAAGTAAGCAAGGTTAGGGCTTGTAAGTAAGCAAGGTTGTAAGTAAGCAAGGGCTTGTAAGTAAGCAAGGTTAGGGTTTGTAAGTAAGCAAGGTTAGGGCTTGTAAGTAAGCAAGGTTAGGGCTTGTAAGTAAGCAAGGTTAGGGCTTGTAAGTAAGCAAGGTTAGGGCTTGTAAGTAAGCAAGGTTAGGGCTTGTAAGTAAGCATGGCTAGGGCTTGTAAGTAAGCAAGGTTAGGGCTTGTAAGTAAGCAAGGTTAGGGCTTGTAAGTAAGCAAGGCTAGGGTTTGTAAGTAAGCAAGGTTAGGGCTTGTAAGTAAGCAAGGTTAGGGTTTGTAAGTAAGCATGGTTAGGGCTTGTAAGTAAGCAAGGTTAGGGCTTGTAAGTAAGCAAGGTTAGGGCTTGTAAGTAAGCAAGGTTAGGGCTTGTAAGTAAGCAAGGTTAGGGCTTGTAAGTAAGCATGGCTAGGGCTTGTAAGTAAGCAAGGCTAGGGCTTGTAAGTAAGCAAGGTTAGGGCTTGTAAGTAAGCAAGGTTAGGGTTTGTAAGTAAGCAAGGTTAGGGCTTGTAAGTAAGCAAGGTTAGGGCTTGTAAGTAAGCAAGGCTAGGGTTTGTAAGTAAGCAAGGTTAGGGCTTGTAAGTAAGCAAGGTTAGGGCTTGTAAGTAAGCAAGGTTAGGGTTTGTAAGTAAGCAAGGTTAGGGCTTGTAAGTAAGCAAGGTTAGCAAGTAAGGTTAGGGCTTGTAAGTAAGCAAGGTTAGGGTTTGTAAGTAAGCAAGGTTAGGGCTTGTAAGTAAGCAAGGTTAGGGCTTGTAAGTAAGCAAGGTTAGGGCTTGTAAGTAAGCAAGGTTAGGGCTTGTAAGTAAGCAAGGTTAGGGCTTGTAAGTAAGCAAGGTTAGGGCTTGTAAGTAAGCAAGGTTAGGGCTTGTAAGTAAGCATGGTTAGGGCTTGTAAGTAAGCAAGGTTAGGGCTTGTAAGTAAGCAAGGTTAGGGCTTGTAAGTAAGCAAGGTTAGGGCTTGTAAGTAAGCAAGGTTAGGGCTTGTAAGTAAGCATGGTTAGGGCTTGTAAGTAAGCATGGTTAGGGCTTGTAAGTAAGCAAGGTTAGGGCTTGTAAGTAAGCAAGGTTAGGGCTTGTAAGTAAGCAAGGTTAGGGCTTGTAAGTAAGCAAGGTTAGGGTTTGTAAGTAAGCAAGGTTAGGGCTTGTAAGTAAGCATGGTTAGGGCTTGTAAGTAAGCAAGGTTAGGGTTTGTAAGTAAGCAAGGTTAGGGTTTGTAAGTAAGCATGGTTAGGGCTTGTAAGTAAGCATGGTTAGGGCTTGTAAGTAAGCATGGTTAGGGTTTGTAAGTAAGCAAGGTTAGGGCTTGTAAGTAAGCATGGTTAGGGCTTGTAAGTAAGCAAGGCTAGGGCTTGTAAGTAAGCATGGTTAGGGCTTGTAAGTAAGCAAGGTTAGGGCTTGTAAGTAAGCAAGGTTAGGGCTTGTAAGTAAGCAAGGCTAGGGTTTGTAAGTAAGCATGGTTAGGGCTTGTAAGTAAGCAAGGTTAGGGTTTGTAAGTAAGCAAGGTTAGGGTTTGTAAGTAAGCATGGTTAGGGCTTGTAAGTAAGCAAGGTTAGGGCTTGTAAGTAAGCAAGGTTAGGGTTTGTAAGTAAGCAAGGTTAGGGTTTGTAAGTAAGCATGGTTAGGGCTTGTAAGTAAGCAAGGTTAGGGTTTGTAAGTAAGCAAGGTTAGGGTTTGTAAGTAAGCAAGGTTAGGGCTTGTAAGTAAGCAAGGTTAGGGTTTGTAAGTAAGCAAGGTTAGGGCTTGTAAGTAAGCAAGGTTAGGGCTTGTAAGTAAGCATGGCTAGGGCTTGTAAGTAAGCATGGTGACAAATACACTTGGATTTGAATTCCAGGACCCTTCCAACCAGGGTTTCTAGAAAACCAGGGAATCTCTGGGAAAGTTTGGGGATTTTGCAACCCTAGGAGTGTGGAACCTGTGTTCAGCTGAGCCAGGCATTCATTCAACCTGGATATATTGACTCTTACTGTGTGCAATGACAAACCAGGCAGTTTGCATCACCATCCATACTGAGCCCAAACTATTCCAGAGGGAGAGTCAGCAAATCCTGGGATAATATTGGGCTATGAAGCTATAAATAGGTACTGTACTGTACATGCTGTTTGTGTGTGGGGAAGTACTGTACTATGTAACAAAGCTGCTGCTGTTGTCATGAGAATAAGGCTGTGTGTGTATTCATGATAATGTGTGTGCATCCGTGCGTACTTGTGTTTGTGTGTATGTAGGTATTCATGTTAATCTGTGGCCAGTATGCCACACCCACCTGGGCGTGGTTGGGTCTGTGTTGAAGCTCCATGGTCTGTGCTGCCCTGTGGTGCTGCTGGGGCTGTGGCTGTGGCTGTGGCTGTGGCTGTGGCTGTGGCTGGGGGTGTGACTGGGGGTGTGACTGGGGGTGTGACTGGGGGTGTGACTGGTGACTCTGTTGCTGTTGGTGTTGATGCTGCTGCTGCAGATGATGATGCTGTTGATGCTGCTGGAGAGCGTACAGCTCCTGTTGCCGTAGAAACTGCGAGCGGGAGTACACAGCGGGGTGTTGTGGGTGTATGTGGGAGGAGGGCCCTCGGGCTCCGTACACTGGGGGCCACAGCCCAGGCTGCTCCATCACATCTAATGAGAGAGAAAGGAGTGGATCAGAGGAGCCCACACACACACACACACACACACACACACACACACACACACACACACACACACACACACACACACACACACACACACACACACACACACACACACACACACACACACACACACACACACTCTCAAACTCACAAATGCATTCATGCACATGAATATGTACAAGTGCACATACCCACGTCCCAGCTAGGACATAAAGCTCTGAGAACCACACGTTTCTCAGAGCTTAGTAACAGCGTGATTTTGTCCTATGGTTATTTTGCATACAACTTTCCCACAACTTTATAGGAATAGTGCAGGATACCCAGCTAGCACATAACGTTCTGAAAACCACATGTTTCTTCGTTGGGAATGGTTTCCTACACGTTTCCTAATGGTTCTATATATAGGCATGTTCTCAGAATATTAAAAACTTTCCAGAAAAATTACAAGAAAACATTAGTAACATACTAAGAACGTTATTTAAAAACAAATACATTTCGTTCTCAGCGTCAACAAAACTCTATCCTCTGCCATACCTGATCTTAATTAGTGGTTGTTTCCTTTGATCTAGGGTCTGTTTGATAGACTAAAATGAACATCTTTGTATGAATTTATAAAAAACCCTGTCATGCTAGCGCCATCCTGGGGGTGTAGTGAACTAATTCCATAGAGAACAGAAGATCATAGGTTCGAATCTCATTGACGGTGTGCCACTATAAAAATGCATGATTAATGACTAAGCAAATTAATCAAATGAATTCAAAACAGTTAACCCTAACTAAGCTAACATTGCTGTTAAAAGTCTTATTGAAACATGTTCTCAGAATGTTATTTATTACCTTCAAATAACCTATAATTTCCATTCTCAGAACGTTAATAAAACCTTGTGGAACCATAGAAATGTTTACCGGTCAGGAAACGTATGGTGTCGTTCCCAGAACACATAGGAAACCAAAAACGTACGTACCCCATAACTTCCAAGGAACCAAATGTGCTCGCTGGGGTACACCCACACACACCCATACACACACACCCATACACACACACACACACACACACACACACACACACACACACCCGCACACACCCACACACACACACACACACACCACACACACACAAATCATTTACACACACACACACACACACACACACACACACACACACACACACACACACACACACACACACACACCACACACACACACACACACAAGATCACAATGGGGGAAAGGAGCTAAGCTGTACATAAATGTATGTCTCTCAGAAAGTATAACCCAGACATGTGCAGCATTGAGACATCTGTATGCTGGGACACCAGTACTGCCATCTCTCACACAAAAGCAAAGCCCACACTTACACACAAGATAACACACACAATGGGGGAAAGGAGCACACATAAATGATCACATCCCTCTGTTGAAAAACACTGCTGATCACATCTGCATGTTGAACAAACATTGTATCACATCCCTCTGTGAAACAAAGCTGCTGATCACATCCCTCTGTTGAACAAACACTGCTGATCACATCCCTCTGTTGAACAAACACTGCTGATCACATCCCTCTGGTAAACAAAGACTGCTGATCACATCCCTCTGTTGAACAAACACTGCTGATCACATCCCTCTGTTGAACAAACACTGCTGATCACATCCCTCTGTTGAACAAACACTGCTGATCACATCCCTCTGTTGAACAAAGACTGCTGATCACATCCCTCTGTTGAACAAACACTGCTGATCACATCCCTCTGTTGAACAAACACTGCTGATCACATCCCTCTGTTGAACAAAGACTGCTGATCACATCCCTCTGTTGAACAAACACTGCTGATCACATCCCTCTGTTGAACAAACACTGCTGATCACATCCCTCTGTTGAACAAAGACTGCTGATCACATCCCTCTGTTGAACAAACACTGCTGATCACATCCCTCTGGTGAACAAACCCTGCTGATCACATCCCTCTATTGAAGAAGCACTGCTGCTTTATGCTGAGAACATGGTCACCTAAACAGCAGCCCTCCCACGCTCCTCTCTCTCCCCCTCTTTTTCTCTCTCCCCTCTATCTCTCCTCTCTCTCTCCCCCTCTTTTTCTCTCTCCCCTCTATCTCTCCTCTCTAAACAAACCCCCTCCTCTCTCATCCCTCTATCTCTCTGCTCCCTCCCCCTCTTTCTCTCTCCCCTCTATCTCTCCTCTCTCTCTCCCCCTCTTTTTCTCTCTCCCCTCTATCTCTCCTCTCCCTCCTCTCTCTCTCTTCCCCCATCTCTCTCTCTCCCCCTTTCTCTTATTCTCTCCCCCTCTCTCCCTTCTCTCTCTCTCTCTCCCTTCTATCTCATTCTCTCCCACCTCTGTCTATCCCCCTCTCTTTCTCTCTTTCTCTCCCTCCTCTCTTTCTCTCCCTCCTCTCTTTCTCTCCCTCCTCTCTCCCCCTCTCTCTCTCTCCTCCTCCTGAATAGAATGGACTCTCATAGCAGCTGACCTGAAAATACACTGGATTGTGACTATAATGACATACTACACGATGATGATGATGACAGAGCCACTGACCAGTAACCAAATTACTGTCCCCTTGGTGCGATCGACCCTGCAGTGCTCCCTAAAACTTCACCCACCCATCCAGCCTAGCATACTCCAGCCCGCTCTCCAGGCCACATGAGTAGCTTGTGGACCAGCAGGGATGCTAGTTCCCATGTTCAAGAGGAGCATAGCTCAGCCGTTCCCCTGATGTGTCTTCTTTACAGAGCAGAGAGGAATGCTGTGTGTGTGGACTGTGAATCTGGGGAGAGGGCAGCTGAGCACACTGACTATGACACATGGAGCTCAGCTTTGGGGATTCAGCTGCCCACGCCTTCTTCTCTCTCTCTGTCTCTCTCTGTCTCTTTCCTCTCTCTCCAACTCAATGTGTTTTTGTCCTCTTACACATTTCACAGTCCAGTCTGATCCTCCTTCCACCCCCTCAGCCCCCCTGACGCACCATGGAACCTTGGTCCTGAAACATTAACCCGGCTAAGCTAATCTTTCCCTGGGGAAGGGTTTCGTGGATGCACTTCCCCTCTCCTCTGCAACTCCTGCGGAGCGCGGAAGGAAACACACCACTGAGGATGGAGAGCTAATTACATTTCACAGCCTGTTCACTGAATAGGTCCTGCTGCATAGATGTAGAGCACTGCTTTAGCTTCTTCCTCTGTGTGTGTGTGTGTGTGTGTGTGTGTGTGTGTGTGTGTGTGTGTGTGTGTGTGTGTGTGTGTGTGTGTGTGTACATATGTTTTTTAAGCGCACCCTGACCCATCCAGGGACCCAACCCTGCGGGAGACAGAACAGGTGGTGAGCAGAAACTGGGATGAGTATTCTCTGTGTGTGTGTGTTTTCTAAGTGCAAACTTATATGTTCGTGTGTGTGTGTGTGTGTGTGTGTGTGTGTGTGTGTGTGTGTGTGTGTGTGTGTGTGTGTGTGTGTGTGTGCAGCATGCCTGTGTGTGTGTGCCTGTGTGTGTGTTTTCTACATGGATGCGTATATATGTGTGGGTGTTGAATTGTGTGTGAGACAGCCGTTAACAGAAAGCTCATCAGCTGTCGACATAATATACTAATGCAACCAGCAAATAAAGGAAACGCTGCAGTAAAACTACTGGATGGAAAATACAACCAGCAGTAGAAAACAACAGACTGCAATAAGAGCATACAATGAACCAAAGATCAAGTGCTCAACGTAGGTGTTAAGGGGTAAGGGTAGGTGTTAAGGGGTAAGGGTAAGTGTTAAGGGGTAAGGGTAGGTGTGAAAGGGTAAGGGTAGGTGTTAAGGGGTAAAGGTAGGTGTTAAGGGGTAAGGGTAGGTGTTAAGGGGTAAGGGTAGGTGTTAAGGGGTAAGGGTAGGTGTTAAGTGGTAAGGGTAGGTGTGAAAGGGTAAGGGTAGGTGTTAAGGGGTAAGGGTAGGTGTTAAGGGGTAAGGGTAAGTGTTAAGGGGTAATTAAGGGGTAAGGGTAAGGTGTAAGGGTAGGTGTTAAGGGGTAAAGGTAGGTGTTAAGGGGTAAGGTAAGTGTTAAGGGTAAGTATTAAGGGGTAAGGGTAGGTGTTAAGGGGTAAGGGTAGGTGTGAAAGGGTAAGGGTAGGTGTTAAGGGGTAAGGGTAAGTGTTAAGGGTAAGTATTAAGGGGTAAGGGTAAGTGTTAAGTGGTAAGGGTAGGTGTGAAAGGGTAAGGGTAGGTGTTAAGGGGTAAGGGTAAGTGTTAACCTTTTTGGGATAGGGGGCAGCATTTTCACTTTTGGATGAATAGCGTGCCCAGAGTGAACTGCCTCCTACTCTGTCCCAGATGCTAATATATGCATATTATTATTAGTATTGGATATAAAACACTCTGAAGTTTCTAAAACTGTTTGAATGATGTCTGTGAGTATAACAGAACTCATATGGCAGGCGAAAACCTGAGAAAAATCCACCAGGAAGTGGGACATCTGAGGTTTGTAGTTTTTCAAAGCTTGGCCTCCGAATACACATTGAGATATGGATAAAGTTGCACTTCCTACGGCTTCCACTAGATGTCAACCATCTTTAGAAACTTGAATGAGGATTCTACTATAAAGGAGGGACTCATGAGACCTTTTTGAGTCAGTGGTCTGGCATAGTGCCTTGGTCTCATGCGGACGCTCCCGACAGAGTTACCTCTCGTTCCAGTGCTTTTCTTCAGACAAAGGAATTCTCCGGTTGGAATATTATTGATGTTTTATGTTAAAAACATCCTAAAGATTGATTCCATACATCGTTTGACATGTTTCTAAATGACTGTAATGGAACCTTTAGTGTTTTTGTCTGGACGACGATTACTGGGCTGAACACGCTAACAACAAGTGGCTATTTGGACATAAATGATGGACTTTATGGAACAAATCAGTAATTTATTGTCGAACTGGGATTCCTGGGAGTGCCTTTTGATGAAGATCATCAAAGGTAAGTGAATAATTATGGTGTTATTTCTAACTTTGCTGACTCCAAAATGGAGGATATTCCTCTGGCTGTTTTGGGTTCTGAGCGCCGTTCTCAGATTATGCTTTTTCCGTAAAGTAAAAAAAAAATCTGACACAGCGGTTGCATTAAGGAGAAGTCTATCTTTAATTCTGTGAATAACAGTTGTATCTTTTATCAATGTTTATTATGAGTATTTCTGCAAAATCACCGGATGTTTTGGAATCAAAGCATTACTGCACATAACGCACCAATGTAAACTGAGATTTTTGGATATAAATATGCACATTATCGAACAAAACATACATGTATTGTGTAACATGATGTCCTATGAGTGTCATCTGATGAAGATCATCAAAGGTTAGTGATTCATTTTATCTATATTTCTGCTTTTTGTGACTCCTATCTTTGGCTGGAAAAATGGTTGTGTGTTTTTTTTGACTTGGCTATGACCTAACATGATCATGTGTTGTGCTTTCACTATAAAGAATTTTGAAATCGGACACGATGGGTAGATAAACAAGATGTTGTCGAGGGAACCCCTGCCCTAGAAAGGTTAAGGGGTTAGGCTATGTGTTAAGGGGTAATAGTAGGTGGTAAGGGGTAAGGGTAGGTGTTAAGGGGTAAGGGTAAGTGTTAAGGGCTAAGGGTAGGTGTTAGGGGGTAAGTGTAAGGGGTAAGGGTAGGTGTTAGGGGTAAGGGTAGGTGTTAGGGGGTAAGGGTAAGGGGTAAGGGTAGGTGTTAGGGGTAAGGGTAAGGGGTAAGGGTAGGTGTTAATGGGTAAATGTTAAGGGGTAAGGGAGGTATTAAGGGGTAAGGGTAAGTGTTAAGGATAGGTGTTAAGGGGTAAGGGTAAGGGGTAAGGGTAAGTATTAAGGGGTAAGGGTAGGGTTAAGTGGTACGGTTTGAGGGATAGGTGTTAAGGGGTGAGGGTAAGTGTTAAGGGTAGGTGTTAAGGGGTAAGGGTAGGTGTTAAGGGGTAAGGGTAGGTGTTAAGGGTAGGTGTTAAATGGGTAAGGATAGGTGTTAAGGCGTAAGGGTAGGATTAAGTGGTAAGGTTTGAGGGGTAGGTGTTAAGGGGTAAGGGTAGGTGGTAAGGGTAAGTGTTAAGGGTAGGTGTTAAGGGGTAAGGGTAGGTGTTAAGGGGTAAGGGTAGGTGTTAAGTGGTTAGGGTAGATGTTAAGGGGTAAGGATAGGTGTTAATAAGGGGTAATGGGTAGGTGTTAAGGGGTAAGGGTTGAGGGGTAGGTGTTAAGGGGTAAGGGTAGGTGTTAATCACTACCCTTACCGCTTAACCCTACCTTTACCCCTTAACACCTACCCTTACCCCTTAACACCTACCCTTACCCCTTAACACCTACCCCTCAACCCTTACCCCTTAACACCTACCCATTACCCCTTATTAACACCTATCCTTACCCCTTAACATCTACCCTAACCACTTAACACCTACCCTTACCCCTTAACACCTACCCTTACCCCTTAACACCTACCCTTACCCCTTAACACCTACCCCTCAACCCTTACCCCTTAACACCTACCATTACCCCTTATTAACACATATCCTTACCCCTTAACATCTACCCTAACCCCTTAACACCTACCCTTACCCCTTAACACCTACCCCTCAACCCTTACCCCTTAACACCTACCATTACCCCTTATTAACACCTATCCTTACCCCTTAACATCTACCCTAACCCCTTAACACCTACCCTTACCCCTTAACACCTACGCTTACCCCTTAACACCTACCCTTACCCCTTAACACCTACCCTTACCCCCTCCCACCTACCCTTACCCCTCAACACCTACCCTTACCCCTTAACACCTACCCTTACCCCTTAACACCTACCCCTCAACACCTACCCTTACCCCTTAACACCTACCCTTACCCCTTAACACCTACCCTTACCCCTTAACA
>NW_027008376.1:60000-104552 GCF_036934945.1 Oncorhynchus masou masou | reverse complement strand
GTTATAGAAACCATTGTCCTTTATGGTTGTGAGGTCTGGGGTCCTGCTCACCAACCAAGAATTCACAAAATGGGACAAACACCAAATTGAGACTCTGCATGCAGAATTCTACAAAAATATCCTCAGTGTACAATGTAAAATATCAAATAATGCATGCAGAGCAGAATTAGGCTGATACCCAATAATTATCAAAATCCAGAAATTCTACAACCACCTAAAAGGCAGCGATTCCCAAACCTTCCATAACAAAGCCATCACCTACAGAGAAGTGAACCTGGAGAAGAGCCCCTAAGCAAGCTGGTTCTGGGGCTCTGTTCACAAACACAAACAGACTCCACAAAGCCCCAGGACAGCAACGCAAGTAGAAACAACCAAATCATCAGAAAACAGAAAGAAAATTACTTGAAACATTGGAAAGAATTCACCAAAAAACTGAGCACACTAGAATGCTATTTGGGCCTGAACAGAGAGTACACAGTGGCAGAATACTTGGCCACTGTGACTGACCCAAAATTGAGGGAGCGTGTTGAAGAGAGAAAGAGAGAGCATGAGAGAGAGGGAGAGTGATGAAGAGAGAGAGCATGATGAAGAGAGAGAGGGAGAGTGATGAAGAGAGAGCATGATGAAGAGAGAGAGGGAGAGTGATGAAGAGAGAGAGAGCATGATGAAAAGAGAGAGGGAGAGTGATGAAGAGAGAAAGAGCATGATGAAGAGAGAGAGGGAGAGTGATGAAGAGAGAGAGCATGATGAAGAGAGAGAGGGAGAGTGATGAAGAGAGAGAGAGCATGATGAATAGAGAGAGGGAGAGTGATGAAGAGAGAGAGAGAGCATAACGAAGATAGAGAGGGAGAGTGATGAAGAGAGAGAGAGCATGATGAAGAGAGAGCGAGAGCATGATGAAGAGAGAGGGAGGGAGAGTGATGGGGAGAGTGAGAGAGCATGATGAAGAGAGAGAGAGGGAGAGTGATGAAGAGAGAGAGAGAGCATGATGAAGAGAGAGAGGGATAGTGATGGAGAGAGTGAGAGAGCATGATGAAGAGAGAGAGGGAGAGTGATGAAGAGAGAGAGGGAAAGTGATGAAGAGAAAGAGAGGGAGTGTGATGAAGAGAGCGAGAGGGAGAGTGATGAAGAGAGAGAGCATGATGAAGATAGAGAGCATGATGAAGAGAGAGCGAGAGCATAATGAAGAGAGAGAGAGAGGGAGAGTGATGGAGAGAGTGAGAGAGCATGATGAAAAGAGAGTGAGAGAGCATGATGAAGAGGAGAGCATGAGAGAGGAAAGTGATGAAGAGAGATAGGGAAAGTGATGAAGAGAAAGAGAGGGAGTGTGTTGAAGAGATCGAGAGGGAGAACGATGAAGAGAGAGAGAGAGGGAGAGTGATGAAGAGTGAGAAAGCATGATGAAGAGAGAGAGGGAGAGTGATGAAGAGAGAGAGCATGATGAAGAGAGAGAGGGAGAGTGATGAAGAGAGAGAGAGAGCATAATGAAGATAGAGAGGGAGAGTGATGAAGAGAGAGAGAGCATGATGAAGAGAGAGCAAGAGCATGATGAAGAGAGAGGGAGGGAGAGTGATGGAGAGAGTGAGAGAGCATGATGAAGAGAGAGAGAGGGAGAGTGATGAAGAGAGAGAGAGCATGATGAAGAGAGAGAGGGATAGTGATGGAGAGAGTGAGAGAGCATGATGAAGAGAGAGAGAGGGAGAGTGATGAAGAGAAAGAGAGGCAGTGTGATGAAGAGAGAGAGAGGGAGAGTGATGAAGAGAGAGAGCATGATGAAGAGAGAGAGAGGGAGAGTGATGAAGAGAGAGAGAGAGCATAATGAAGAGAGAGAGAGGGAGAGTGATGGAGAGAGTGAGAGAGCATGATGAAGAGAGAGAGAGGGAGAGTGATGAAGAGAGAGAGAGAGTGATGAAGAGAGAGAGGGATAGTGATGGAGAGAGTGAGAGAGCATGATGAAGAGAGAGAGGGGGAGAGATGAAGAAAAAGGGAAAGTGATGAAGAGAAAGAGAGGGAGTGTGATGAAGAGAGTGAGAGGGAAAGTGATGAAGAGAGATAGGGAAAGTGAAGAGAAAGAGAGGGAGTGTGTTGAAGAGATCGAGAGGGAGAATGATGAAGAGAGAGAGAGAGGGAGAGTGATGAAGAGTGAGAGAGAGTGATGAAGAGAGAGAGAGATGGAGAGTGATGAAGAGAGAGAGAGCGTGATGAAGAGAGGGAGATGGAGAGTGATGAAGAGAGAAAGAGCGTGTTGAATAGAGAGAGAGAGGGAGCGTGTTGAAGAGAGGGAGAGTGATGAAGAGAGAGAGAAGGAGAGTGATGAAGAGAGAGATGGAGAGTGATGTAGAGAGAGATGGAGAGAGAGTGAGATGAGGCAGAGCAGCCTGCCAAGGCCAAGCTGGGTAACTTGTTCATTTGTCCATATTTCTCCTCTGCAGATCCCGTGGGATCCCCCTCTCCTCCTCTCCTTCTGTTGCTTTTCTCTTACTAATATTCCTCAGTCCGTCCCGGGAGACGTCTCTATCACAGAGAAATCTGTGGTTCGACAGTTCACTTGGCACCGCTTTACAAAACTATCAGGAGAACAGAAACAAACAGAAAATCTCCTCCGTTGTTGAAGCCAAGGCATCAGCAGTCCGAAGAAAAACATGTCGAAGTGGAGTGGAACCAATTCTTAGACAGGAAGTAAATAACCATGTCAAGTCACATGACTAATACAACACCAAGATAGATACAGTTGAAGTCAGAAGTTTACACACACTTAGGTTGGAGTCATTAAAACTAGTTTACAGACACTTAGGTTGGTGTCATTAAAACTAGTTTACATACACTTAGGTTGGAGTCATTAAAACTAGTTTACATACACTTAGGTTGGAGTCATTAAAACTAGTTTACAGACACTTAGGTTGGAGTCATTAAAACTAGTTTACATACACTTAGGTTGGAGTCATTAAAACTAGTTTACATACACTTAGGTTGGAGTCATTAAAACTTGTTTTTCAACCACTCCACACATTTCTTGTTAACAAATTATAGTTTTGGCAAGTCAGTTAGGACAACTGCTTTGTGCATGACACAAGTAAATTTTACAACAATTGTTTACAGGCAGATTATTTCAATTATAATTCACTGTATCACAATTCCAGTGGGTCAGAAGTTTACATACACTAAGTTGACTGTGCCTTTAAACAGCTTGGAAAATTCCAGATAATGATGGCATGGCTTTTGACGTTCTGATAGGCTAATTGACATCATTTGAGTCAATTGGTGCACCTGTGGATGTATTTCAAGGCCTTCCTTCAAACTCAGTGCCTCTTTGCTTGACATCATGGGAAAATCTAAATAAATCAGCCAAGACCTCAGAACAACATTGTAGACCTCCACAAGTCTGGTTCATCCTTCGGAGCAATTTCCAAATGCCTGAAGGTACCATGTTCATCTATACAAACAATGGTATGCAAGAATAAACACCATGGGACCACGCAACCGTCATACCGCTCTGGAAGAAGACGCGTTCTGTCTCCTAGAGATGAACCTACTTTGGTGCGAAAAGTGCAAATCTATCCCAGAACAACAGCAAGTGACCTTGTGAAGATGCTGGAGGAAGCAGGTACAAAAGTATCTATATCCACAGTAAAACGAGTCCTATATCGACATAACCTGAAAGGCCCCTCAGCAAGGAAGGAGCCACTGCTCCAACACCGCCATAAAAAAGCCAGACGACAGTTTGCAACTGAACATGGGGACAAATATTGTACTTTTTAGAGAAATGCCCTCTGGTCTGATGAAACAAAAATAGATCTGTTTGGTCATAATGACCATAATTTTGTTTGGAGGAAAAAGGGGGAGGCTTGCAAGCTGAAGAACACCATCCCTACCGTGAAGCACGGGGGTGGCAGCATCATTTTGTGGGGGTGCTTTGCTGCAGGAGGGACTGGTGCGCTTCACAAAATATATGGCATCATAAGGAGGAAAATTATGTGGATATATTGAAGCAACATCTCAAGACATCGGTCAGGAAGTTAAAGCTTGGTCGCAAATGGATTTTCCAAATGGACAATGACCCCAAGCATACTTCCATAGTTGTGGCAAAATGGCTTATGGACAACAAAGTCAAGGTTTTGGAGTGGCCATCACTAAGCCCTGACCTCAATCATATAGAACATGTGTGGGCAGAACTGAAAAAGCGTGTGCGAGCAAGGAGGCCTACAAACCTGACTCAGTTACACAAGCTCTGTCAGGAGGAATGGGCCAAAATTCACCCAATTTGTTGTGGGAAGCTTGTGGAAGGCTACCTGAACCGTTTGACCCAAGTTAGACAATTTAAAGGCAATGCTACAAAATACTAATTGAGTGTATGTAAACTTCTGACCTACTGGGAATGTGATGAACAAAATAAAAGCTCTCTACTATTATTCTGACATTTCACATTCCAAATTAAAATAAAGTGGTGATCCTAACTGACCTAAGACAGGGAATTTATACTAGGATTAAATGTCAGGAATTGT
The DNA here is from genome assembly GCF_036934945.1 of Oncorhynchus masou masou. Classification (NCBI taxonomy): domain Eukaryota; kingdom Metazoa; phylum Chordata; class Actinopteri; order Salmoniformes; family Salmonidae; genus Oncorhynchus; species Oncorhynchus masou. The sequence goes on along the minus strand of NW_027008376.1, from coordinate 100,050 downwards.
GAAAAACTGAGTTTAAATGTATTTGGCTAAGGTGTATGTAAACTTCAGACTTCAACTGTAAATATCTGTGGTTATTCTTTGAATTATTTTCCACTTGTTAAGGTGTGAGTGTGTGTGTGTTTGTGCATGCATGCATACCAGCACACCAGCCCACCCGCAACAACAACAACATCATCATCAACAATAACATCAATAACAACAACAACATCAACAACAGCATCAACAAGTACAATAACAACTACAACAACTACAACAACAACATCAACAGCATCAACAACTACACCAACAACATCAACAACATCAACAACAACAACCTCATCAAAAACAGCAGAAACAACAATATCAACAAAAACAGAAACAACATAAAAAAAACAACAACATCAACATCATCAACATCAAAAACATCAACAACAACAACTTCATCAACAACAACAACAACATCAACAATAACAGCAACATCATCAACAATAACAACAACAACATCATCAACATCATCAACAACAACATCGGCATCAACAACAACAACAACGGCATCAACGACATTATCATCAACATCAACAACAACAACATCAACGACATCAACAACATCATCAATATAAACAACAACAGAAACAACAATATCAACAACAACAACAACAGCAACAACAACAGCAACAACAGCATCAACAGCATCAACATCAACAACAACATCAACAACAACAACATCGGCATCAACACCATTATCAACAACATAAACAACAACATCAACGACATCAACAACAACATCAACAACAACAACAACAACATCAACAGCATCAACAACTTCATCAACAACAACAACATCATCAACAATAAAAACAGCAACATCATCAACATCATTATCATCAACAATAACAACAAGAACAACAGCATCAACAACTACAGCAACAACATTAACAACATCATCAACAACAACATCATCAACAATAACAACAGCAGCATCATCAACATCATTATCAGCAACAACATCATCAACATCATCATCAATAACAACAACATCGTCATCAACATTATCAACAACATCAACAACATCGTCAACAACATCAACATCTACAACATCAACAACGACATCAACAACATCAACATCTACAACATCAACAACGACATCAACAACATCAACATCTACAACATCAACAACGACATCAACAACATCATCAACATCAACAACAACATCAACAACAAAATGAGGGTTAAACTGGACCAGAATATATTGAAAACTTAAAGAAGCGTCTGGATTCATCTAGCTGGATGTGAGCACACACACACACACACACACACACACACACACACACACACACACACACACACACACACACACACACACACACACACACACACACACACACACACACACACACACAAATACACACACACACACACACACACACACACACACACACACACACACAAATACACACACACACACACACACACACACACACACACACACTCAGGCGATACCTCCCTCTCAATGTGTTATTTATGTTAAAAACCCAGATTTCCCCTCTGGCTATAGAAGGTATGAGAATACATTTAGACCGGGACTGCTGGCACTGCAGTCCAGCGGCGTTTTGTGTAGCCGGACCGCAGCCTCTCCTGGACTCGCTGGACACTCCATGGCCACAGGCGGGACAGGTTGGACAGGAAACAGATTTGTCTCATGATACTAATGAGAGGTTAGTATCTCTGGGCAGATGTCTGGTTGCTTTCCAAATGGCACCCTATTCCCTATATAGTGCACTACTTTAGAACAGAGCCCTATAGAACCCTATTCCCTGCATAATGCACTACTTTAGACCAGAGCCCTATGGAACCATATTCCCTATATAGAGCACTACTTTAGACCAGAGCCCTATGGAACCCTATTCCCTATATAGTGCACTACTTTAGACCAGAGCCCTATGGAACCCTATTCCCTATATAGAGCACTACTTTAGACCAGAGCCCTATAGAACCCTATTCCCTATATAGAGCACTACTTTAGACCAGAGCCCTATAGAACCCTATTCCCTATATAGAGCACTACTTTAGACCAGAGCCCTATAGAACCCTATTCCCTGCATAATGCACTACTTTAGACCAGAGCCCTATGGCATCCTATTCCCTATATAGTGCACTACCTTATGGGCCCTGGTCAAAAGAAGCGCACTATGTAGGGAATAGGCGTGGTATAAATACAATAGTATATTATGATATAAATACTATAGTATATTATGATATAAATACTATAGTATATTATGATATAAATACTATAGTATATTATGATATAAATACTATAGTATATTATGGTATAAATACAATAGTATATTATGGTATGAATACTATAGTATATTATGATATAAATACTATAGTATATTATGATATAAATACTATAGCATATTATGGTATAAATACAATAGTATATTATTATATAAATACTATAGTATATTACGGTATAAATACAATAGTATATTATGATATAAATACTATAGTATATTGTGATATAAATACAATAGTATATTATGATATAACTACTATAGTATATTATGATATAAATACTATAGTATATTATGGTATAAATACAATAGTATATTATGATATAAATACTATAGTATATTGTGATATAAATACTATAGTATACTGTGATATAAATACTATAGTATATTATGATATAAATACTATAGTATATTATGGTATAAATACAATAGTATATTATGGTATAAATACTATAGTATATTATGGTATAAATGCTATAAAGCCAAGGCTTTCGACTCTGTCAATCACCACATCCTTATCGGCAGACTCAACAGCCTTGGTTTCTCAAATGATTGCCTCGCCTGGTTCACCAACTACTTCTCTGATAGAGTTCAGTGTGTCAAATCGGAGGTTCTGCTGTCCGGACCTCTGTCAGTCTCTATGGGGGTGCCACAGGGTTCAATTCTTGGACCGACTCTCTTCTCTGTATACATCAATGAGGTCACTCTTGCTGCTGGTGAGTCTCTGATCCATCTACGCAGACGACACCATTCTGTATACTTCTGGCCCTTCTTTGGACACTGTGTTAACTAACCTCCAGGCAAGCTTCAATGCCATACAACTCTCCTTCTGTGGCCTCCAATTGCTCTTAAATACAAGTAAAACTAAATGCATGCTCTTCAACCGATCGCTACCCGCACCTACCCGCCTGTCCAACATCACTACTCTGGACGGCTCTGATTTAGAATACGTGGACAACTACAAATACTTAGGTGTCTGGTTAGACTGTAAACTCTCCTTCCAGACCCATATCAAATATCTCCAATCCAAAGTTAAATCTAGAATTGGCTTCCTATTTCGCAACAAAGCATCCTTCACTCATGCTGCCAAACATACCCTTGTAAACCTGACCATCCTACCAATCCTCGACTTTGGCGATGTCATTTACAAAATAGCCTCCAATACCCTACTCAACAAATTGGATGCAGTATATCACAGTGCAATCCGTTTTGTCACCAAAGCCCCATATACTACCCACCATTGCGACCTGTACGCTCTCGTTGGCTGGCCCTCGCTTCATACTCGTCGCCAAACCCACTGGCTCCATGTCATCTACAAGACCCTGCTAGGTAAAGTCCCCCCTTATCTCAGCTCACTGGTCACCATAGCATCTCCCACCTGTAGCACACGCTCCAGCAGGTATATCTCTTTGGTCACCCCTAAAACCAATTCTTTCTTTGGCGGCCTCTCCTTCCAGTTCTCTGCTGCCATTGACTGGAACGAACTACAAAAAGCACTGAAACTGGAAACACTTATCTCCCTCACTAGCTTTAAGCACCAGCTGTCAGAGCAGCTCACAGATTACTGCACCTGTACATAGCCCACCTATAATTTAGCCCAAACAACTACCTCTTTCCCTACTGTATTTAATTAATTAATTTATTTTGCTCCTTTGCACCCCATTATTTTTATTTCTGCTTTGCACATTCTTCCACTGCAAATCTACCATTCCAGTGTTTTACTTGCTATATTGTATATACTTCGCCACCATGGCCTTTTTTTGCCTTTACCTCCCTTATCTCAACTCATTTGCTCACATCGTATATAGACTTGTTTATTAAACTGTATTATTGACTGTATGTTTGTTTTGCTCCATGTGTAACTCTGTATCGTTGTACGTGTCGAACTGCTTTGCTTTATCTTGGCCAGGTCGCAATTGTAAATGAGAACTTGTTCTCAACTTGCCTACCTGGTTAAATAAAGGTGAAATAAAAAATATTATATTATGATATAAATACAATAGTATATTATGATATAAATACTATAGTATGTTATGGTATAAATACTATAGTATATTATGATATAAATACTATATTATATTATGGTATAAATACTATAGTATATTATGATAGAAATACTATAGTATATTATGGTATAAATACTATAGTATATTATGATAGAAATACTATAGTATATTATGGTATAAATACTATAGTATATTATGGTATAAATACTATATTATATTATGGTATAAATACTATAGTATATTATGGTATAAATACTATAGTATATTATGGTATAAATACTACAGTATCCTATGGTATAAATAGTATATTATGGTATAAATATTACAGTATCCTATGTATAAATAATATAGTACCCTATGGTGTAAATAATATAGTATCCTATGGTATAAATAATGTAGTATCCTATGGTACAAATACTGTAGTTTCCTATGGTATAAATACTATAGTATCCTAAGGTATAAACACTGTAGTATCCTATGGTATAAATACTATAGTTTCCTATGGTATAAATACTGTAGTATCCTAAGTAAAAATAATATAATAACCTATGGTATAAATAATATAGTATCCTATGGTATAAATACTGTAGTATCCTATGGTATAAATACTATAGTATTCTATGGTATAAATACTATAGCATCCTAAGGTATAAATACTGTAGTATCCCATGGTAAAAATACTGTAGTATCCTATGGTATAAACACTATAGTATATTATGGTATAAATACTGTAGTATGCTAGTGTATAAATACTATAGTATTCACTGTAGTGTTTTGGGTAACTTTACAGGTGTATTCTGTGCAATGCTTTTGCACAGTGTTTACATTTTATTGTCTTTGACTTGTAGATGTTGTCTTTCAGGAACATTAAGGGTTAACATAGGAGATTTTCCATAACTTTTCAGGTAGCTGGGACTGGACCCTGAATATATAGCTCTTCTCTCTACCCTCTAAGGAAAATCATATATGATCTATTCTTGACACGTAGGTTTCTCAGTTATGGGTGGCACGAATTGGATTATGGGGGAGGGGAATAGGCAGGATATATGCAAATTAAAATCTGTAGAATTTACTATAGATAAAAAAGTGCAGTGTTTTTGTGGATAATAATGTCGTTTTTACTATAGTTTAAAAAAGTGCAGTGTTTTTGTGGATAATAATGTCGTTTTTACTATAGTTTAAAAAAGTGCAGTGTTTTTGTGGATAATAATGTCGTTTTTACTATAGTTTAAAAAGTGCAGTGTTTTTGTGGATAATAATGTAGTTTTTACTCTAGTTTAAAAAGTGCAGTGTTTTTGTGGATAATAATGTCGTTTTTACTATAGTTTAAAAAAGTGCAGTGTTTTTGTAGATAATACTGTAGTTTTTACTATAGTTTAAAAAGTGCAGTGTTTTTGTGGATAATAATGTCGTTTTTACTCTAGTTTAAAAAGTGTTGTGTTTTTGTGGATAATTGTAACAATTTTCTTTACTTGTAGGAGAGGCGGCCCAAAACGCAGCGTGGTGGTTATTCATGTTTAATTTATAAAGACACTATACATGAATAAACTAACAAAACAAGATTTGTGAAAAACCAAAACAGCCCTATCTGGTGCAAACACAAAGACAGGAACAATCACCCACAAACACACAGTGAAACCCAGGATACCTAACTATGACTCTCAATCAGAGACAACTAATGACACCTGCCTCTGATTGAGAACCATACTAGGCCGAAACATAGAAATACCCAAATCATAGAAAAACAAACATAGACTGCCCACCCCAACTCACGCCCTGACCACACTAAATTATGACAAAACAAAGGAAATAAAGGTCAGAACGTGACAATAATACTGTAGTATTTACTAAAGTTTTAAAAAAGTGTTGTGTTTTTGCAGACATTGCTTACTATAGTATTCTACAGTATACTACACCATTCTGTAGTAAGTACTACTAACTGAGCTAAACGACTACCACCCCGTAGCACTCACTTCCGTCATCATGAAGTGCTTTGAGAGACTAGTCAAGGACCATATCACCTCCACCCTACCTGACACCCTAGACCCACTCCAATTTGCTTACCCAAATAGGTCCACAGACGATGCAATCTCAACCACACTGCACACTGCCCTAACCCATCTGGACAAGAGGAATACCTATGTGTGAATGCTGTTCATCGACTACAGCTCGGCATTCAACAACATAGTATCTTCCAAGCTCGTCATCAAGCTCGAGACCCTGGGTCTCGACCCCGCCCTGTGCAACTGGGTACTGGACTTCCTGACGGGCCGCCCCCAGGTGGTGAGGGTAGGTAACAACATCTCCTCCCCGCTGATCCTCAACACTGGGGCCCCACAAGGGTGCGTTCTGAGCCCTCTCCTGTACTCCCTGTTCACCCACGACTGCGTGGCCACGCACGCCTCCAACTCAATCAGCAAGTTTGCGGACGACACAACAGTGGTAGGCTTGATTACCAACAACGACGAGACGGCCTACAGGGAGGAGGTGAGGGCCCACGGAGTGTGGTGTCAGGACAATAACCTCACACTCAACGTCAACAAAACTAAGGAGATGATTGTGGACTTCAGGAAATAGCAGAGGGAACACCCCCCTATCCACATCGATGGAACAGTAGTGGAGAGAGTAGCAAGTTTTAAGTTCCTCGGCATACACATCACAGACAAACTGAATTGGTCCACTCACGCAGACAGCATCGTGAAGAAGGCGCAGCAGCGCCTCTTCAACCTCAGGAGGCTGAAGAAACTCAGCTTGTCACCAAAAGCACTCACAAACTTCTACAGATGCACAATCGAGAGCATCCTGGCGGGCAGTATCACCGCCTGGTACGGCAACTGCTCCGCCCTCAACCGTAAGGCTCTCCAGAGGGTAGTGAGGTCTGCACAACGCATCACCGGGGTCAAACTACCTGCCCTCCAGGACACCTACACCACCCGATGTTACAGGAAGGCCATAAAGATCATCAAGGACATCAACCACCCGAGCCACTGCCTGTTCACCCCGCTATCATCCAGAAGGCGAGGTCAGTACAGGTGCATCAAAGCTGGGACCGAGAGACTGAAAAACAGCTTCTATCTCAAGGCCATCAGACTGTTAAACAGCCACCACTAACATTGAGTGGCTGCTGCCAACACACTGACACTGACTCAACTCCAGCCACTTTAATAATGGGAATTGATGGGAAATGATGTAAATATATCACTAGCCACTTTAAACAATGCTACCTTATATAATGTTACTTACCCTACATTATTCATCTCATATGCATACGTATATACTGTACTCTATATCATCGACTGCATCCTTATGTAATACATGTATCACTAGTCACTTTAACTATGCCACTTTGTTTACATACTCATCTCATATGTATATACTGTACTCGATACCATCTACTGTATCTTGCCTATGCTGCTCTGTACCATCACTCATTCATATATCCTTATGTACATATTCTTTATCCCCTTACACTGTGTATAAGACAGTAGTTTAGGAATTGTTAGTTATATTACTTGTTGGTTATTACTGCATTGTCGGAACTAGATGCACAAGTATTTCGCTACACTCGCATTAGCATCTGCTAACCATGTGTATGTGACAAATAAAATTTGATTTGATTTGATTTGACTTAACAGAGGAACACTACAGTGTATACTATAGTATTCTACAGTATACTACAGTTTACTGCAGACTTATACAGTATAGTATGTAGTAGTATTTTGTTATGTGTGTAGTATTTTGTTATGTGAGGGGGGGTGGGCATTTGAGACGAATCCTCTGCTGGGCTATACCTCCCTGACTCCCTGGAAGCTACCTACCCCCAGGCCAGACTCCCTGGAAGCTACCTACCTTCAGTCTAGACTCCCTGGAAGCTACCTACCTTCAGTCTAGACTCCCTGGAAGCTAACTACCTCCAGTCCAGACTCCCTGGAAGCTAACTACCTCCAGTCCAGACTCCCTGGAAGCTACCTACCCCCAGTCCAGACTCCCTGGAAGCAACCTACCCCCAGGCCAGACTCCCTGGAAGCTACCGACCTCCAGTCCAGACTCCTTGGAAGCTACCGACCTCGAGTCCAGACTCCTTGGAAGCTACCTACCTCCAGTCCAGACTCCCTGGAAGCTACCTACCTCCAGTCCAGACTCCCTGGAAGCTACCTATCTCAAGTCTAGACTCCCTGGAAGCTACCTACCTCCAGTCCAGACTCCCTGGAAGCTACCTACCTCAAGTCCAGAACCCCCTGGAAGCTATCTATCTCAGGTCCAGACCCCCTGGAAGCTACCTACCCCCAGGCCAGACTCCCTGGAAGCTACCTACCTCCAGTCTAGACTCCCTGGAAGCTAACTACCTCCAGTCCAGACTCCCTGGAAGCTACCTACCCCCAGGCCAGACTCCCTGGAAGCTACCGACCTCCAGTCCAGACTCCTTGGAAGCTACCTACCTCCAGTCCAGACTCCCTGGAAGCTACCTACCTCCAGTCCAGACTCCCTGGAAGCTACCTACCTCAAGTCCAGACTCCCTGGAAGCTACCTACCTCCAGTCCAGACTCCCTGGAAGCTACCTACCTCCAGTCCAGACTCCCTGGAAGCTACCTACCTCTAGTCCAGACTCCCTGGAAGCTACCTACCTCCAGTCCAGACTCCCTGGAAGCTACCTACCTCCAGTCCAGACTCCCTGGAAGCTACCTACCTCCAGTCCAGACTCCCTGGAAGCTACCTACCTCCAGTCCAGACTCCCTGGAAGCTACCTACCTCCAGTCCAGACTCCCTGGAAGCTACCGACCTCCAGTCCAGACTCCCTGGAAGCTACCTATCTCAAGTCTAGACTCCCTGGAAGCTACCGACCTCCAGTCCAGACTCCCTGGAAGCTACCGACCTCCAGTCCAGACTCCCTGGAAGCTACCTACCTCCAGTCCAGACTCCCTGGAAGCTACCTATCTCAAGTCTAGACTCCCTGGAAGCTACCTACCTCCAGTCCAGACTCCCTGGAAGCTACCTACCTCCAGTCCAGACTCCCTGGAAGCTACCGACCCCCAGGCCAGACTCCCTGGAAGCTATCTACCTCCAGTCCAGACTCCCTGGAAGCTACCTACCTCCAGTCCAGACTCCCTGGAAGCTACCTATCTCAAGTCCAGACTCCCTGGAAGCTACCTACCTCCAGTCCAGACTCCCTGGAAGCTACCTACCTCCAGTCCAGACTCCCTGGAAGCTACCTACCTCCAGTCCAGACTCCCTGGAAGCTACCTATCTCAAGTCCAGACTCCCTGGAAGCTACCTACCTCCAGTCCAGACTCCCTGGAAGCTACCGACCTCCAGTCCAGACTCCCTGGAAGCTACCTACCTCCAGTCCAGACTCCCTGGAAGCTACCTACCTCCAGTCCAGACTCCCTGGAAGCTACCTACCTCCAGTCCAGACTCCCTGGAAGCTACCTACCTCCAGTCCAGACTCTCTGGAAGCTACCTACCTCCAGTCCAGACTCCCTGGAAGCTACCTACCTCCAGTCCAGACTCCCTGGAAGCTACCTATCTCCAGTCCAAACTGACAAAAACACAGAAAAACAAGCGATTGTCTCTGTTCTGCCTGGCTGTGCCAGATACACGTCTGATCAGACGGACACACCAAAGGCAACGGAAAGCCTCTTAAAAAGCGTTTTTTAATTTTTTTTTTTTTACTTTAATCGCTTTGAGCTGAAATACTAAACGGACCCAATAAAGTGATGAGAAAACAGGATGCAAATTAATAAAATGTCCCCATTGGCAACCTATTCCCTACGTAGGGCACTACATTTGACCAGGGCCCATTAGGGGATAGTGAGCCCTTTGGGACCACAGCAATATGTGAGTCTTTATTTGAGATGCTGTCAAAGGGGTTGATAGAGGTGGTCTGTCTAGGCTCTAACTCCTCATCCTTTTACCTTATGGTCTGTCCTCAGTGCTCGTGTTCCTTTAGATGTCTCTCATTAGTCTGCGTGCAACGTGTCACAGCACAAATGACTTCACTTATTTTTCACTTTAGTCTTTTGAACAGATTCCAGACCCCCCCCTCACCCTGTATCCCCCATCTCCATAACTACCATAAAGTGGCCTTGCTCTGTGAAGAAACTTAATGGCCTAAATGTATATTTTCTCTCTCTCTCTCTCTCTCTCTCTCTCTCTCTCTCTCTCTTAATTAAATTTACATTTAAGGGATTTATTGGCCTAGGAAACATATGTTAACGTTGCCAAAGAAAGTGGAACAGATAATGAAAAAAAGTTAAATAAACAATAACTTAACAGTAAAAATGTAATAATTCAATTAAACTCACAAAAGTTCAAAAACAATAAAATCTCTCTCTCTCTCTCTCTCTCTCTCTCTCTCTCTCTCTCTCTCCCCTTTCTCTCTCTGTCTCTCTCTCTCTCTCTCTCTCTCTCTCTCTCTCTCTCTCTCTCTTTCTCTCTCTCTCTCTCTCTCCCCCTCTCTCTCTCCCCCTCTCTCTCTCCCCCTCTCTCTCTCCCTCTCCCCCCCCTCTCTCTCTCTCTCTCTCTCTCACATCAGAACCATTTGGAATATGACGTGTCCATATAACCTATTCTCTGTGAAAACTGCTTAGACATTTAAACTTGTTCGGTGAAGGGGTGAAGGGGTTTAAGTATTTTTCTGAACACTGAAAATGGTAAGAGACGGTCTGGAAGAGACTCTAACATGGATCTTTATTTCCTTTCTCCCTTTGGACAGTTCTAAGGTTGTTTATTCTGCTGCGTCTGTTCTCTATTATATACAGCGGTCTACGGAAAGTATTCAGACCCCTTGACTTTCTCCACGTTTTGTTATGTTCCAGCCTTTATTCTAAATATGATTAAATAGTTGTTTTCCCTCATCAACCTACACACAATAACCCATCATGACAAAGCAAAAAATAGATTAAGATATTTTTGCTCATTTATAAAAAATTAAATAAATAAATAAACTATCACATTTACAGAAATATTCAGGCCCTTAATACAGTACTTTGTTGAAGCACCTTTGACAGAGATTGCAGCCTTGAGTCTTCTTGGGTATGACGCTACAAGCTTGGCACACCTGTATTTGGGGAGTTTCTCCCATTCCTTTCTGCAGATCCTCTCAAACTCTGTCAGGTTGGATGGAGAGCGTTGCTGCAGGGCTATTTTCAGGTTTCTGCAGAGATGTTCGTTCCGGTTCATGTCCGAGCACTGGCTGGGCCACTCAAGGACATTCAGAGACTTGTCCCGAAGCCACTACTGCGATGTCTTGGCTGTGTGCTTGAATCCTGACTAGTCTCCCAGTCCCTGTCTCCGAAAAACATCCCCACAGCATTATGCTGCCACCACCATGCTTCACCCTAGGGATGGTGCCAGGTTTCCTCCATCATGACCAGTCTCCCAGTCCCCCACAGCATGATGCTGCCACCACCATGCTTCACCGTAGGGATGGTGCCAGGTTTCCTTCATCATGACTAGTCTCCCAGTCCCCCACAGCATGATGCTGCCACCACCATGCTTCACTGTAGTGATGGTGCCAGGTTTCCTCCATGATGACTAGTCTCCCAGTCCCCCACAGCATGATGCTGCCACCACCATGCTTCACCCTAGGGATGGTGCCAGGTTTCCTCCATCATGACTAGTCTCCCAGTCCCCCATAGCATGATGCTGCCACCACCATGCTTCACTGTAGGGATGGTGCCAGGTTTCCTCCATCATGACTAGTCTCCCAGTCCCCCACAGCATGATGCTGCCACCACCATGCTTCACTGTAGGGATGGTGCCAGGTTTCCTCCATGATGACTAGTCTCCCAGTCCCCCACAGCATGATGCTGCCACAGACCAGAGAATCTTGTTTCTTCAGGTCAGAGTCCTTTAGGTGCTTTTTTGGCAAACTCCAAGCGAGCTGTCATGTGCCTTTTACTGAGGAGTGGCTTCCGTTGGGCCCCTCTACCATAATGGCCTGATTGGTGGAGTGCTGCAGAGATGGTTGTCCTTCTGGAAGGTTCTCCCATCTTCACATAGAAACTCTGGAGCTCTGTCAGAAAGACCATTGGGTTCTTGGTCACCTCCCTGACCAATGCTCTTCTCCCCTGATTGCTCAGTTTTGCCGGGCAGTCAGCTCTAGGATGCGTCTTACTGGTTCCAAAGTTTTTCTGTTTAAAAATTATGGAGGTGTTCTTGGAGACCTTCGATACAGTGGATATTTTTTGGTACCCTTGCCCGGATCTGTGCCTCTACACAATCCTGTCTCAGAGCTCTACGGATAATTCCTTCAACCTCATGGCTTGGTTTTTGCTCTGACATGCACTGTCAACTGTGGGACCTTATATAGACAGGTGTGTGCCTTTCCAAATCATGTCCAATCAATTGAATTTACCACAGGTGGACTCCTATCAAGTTGTAGAAACACCTCAAGGATGATCAACGGAAACAGGATACACCTGAGCTCAATTTTGAGTATCATACTTATGTAATTCTTAAGTAAATAAGGTATTTCTGTTTTTATAGATTTAAGCAATTTTCAAAAATGTAAAAAAAACTTTTTTTGCACACTTTGATAAGACGAGGTCTGTGCATATTTGTAAACAACAGCTGGTGCATGAAATCAAAGGAAGTCTATAGATTATTGCTCTTCTACAGCATCTTATGATTAGATGTAGACCACACTATTTGCCAAGAGACTTTTCGTCTATACTTTTAGTGGCTGTTGATTTACCACCACAGACGGATGCACTAAGACTGCACTCAGTCAGCTGTATAAGGAAATAACCAAACAGGAAACCACTCACTCAGAGGCGGCGCTCCTAGTGGCCGGGGATTTTAATGCAGGGAATCTTCAATCAGGTTTACTCAATTTCTGTCAACATGTTAAATGCGTTACCAGAGGGAAAACAATTCTAAATCACCTCACACAGGGACACATAAAAAGCTCTCCATTTGGTAATTCTATCCTCCTGATTCCTTCTTACAAGCAAAATTTTAAACAGGAAGCACCAGTGACTCGGTCAATAAGAAAGGGGTCAGATGAAGCAGACGCTAAACTACAGGACTGTCTTGCTATCACAGACTGGAATATGTTCCGGGACTCTTCCGATGGCATTGAGGAGAGTCACTGGCTTCATCAATAAGTGCATCGAGGACGTCGTCCCCACAGTGACTGTACGTACATACCCCAACCAGAAGCCATGGATTACAGGCAACATCCGCACTGAGCTAAAGGGTAGAGACGCCGCTTTCAAGGTGCGGGACTCTAACCCGGAAGCTTATAAGAAATCCCGCTATGCCCTGCGACGAACCATCAAACAGGCAAAGCGTCAATACAGGACTAAGATAGAATCGTACTACACCGGCTCCGACGCTCGTCTGATGTGGCAGGGCCTGCAAACTATTACAGACTACAGAGGGATGCACAGCCGAGAGCTGCCCAGTGACACGAGCCTACCAGACGACCAGCCTAATAGACTACTGTACATAGCCTCTCTACTGTACATAGCCTCTCTACTGTACATAGCCTCTCTACTGTACATAGCCTCTCTACTGTACATAGCCTCTCTACTGTATATAGCCTCTCTACTGTATATAACATCTCTACTGTACATAGCCTCTCTACTGTACATAGCCTCTCTACTGTACATAGCCTCTCTACTGTATATAGCCTCTCTACTGTATATAGCCTCTCTACTGTATATAGCCTCTATACTGTATATAACATCTCTACTGTATATAGCCTCTCTACTGTATATAGCCTCTCTACTGTATATAAACTCTCTACTGTATATAGCCCCTCTACTGTATATAGCCTCTCTACTGTACATAGCCTCTCTACTGTATATAGCCTCTCTACTGTACATAGCCTCTCTACTGTACATAGCCTCTCTACTGTATATAGCCTCTATACTGTATATAACATCTCTACTGTATATAGCCTCTCTACTGTACATAGCCTCTCTACTGTACATAGACTCTCTACTGTATATAGCCTCTATACTGTATATAACATCTCTACTGTATATAGCCTCTCTACTGTATATAGCCTCTCTACTGTATATAGCCTCTCTACTGTATATAACCTCTCTACTGTATATAACCTCTCTACTGTATATAGCAGCTGTCAGAATAGATGATTGGCTGACTGTAAGGTGTGGTTACATGGGATACTGCTCCAAGTGTTGTTAATAGGATACTGCTCCAGGTGTTGTTTCTAGGATACTGCTCCAGGTGTTGTTGCTAGGATACTGCTCCAGGTGTTGTTAATAGGATACTGCTCCAGGTGTTGTTGCTAGGATACTGCTCCAGGTGTTGTCGCTAGGATACTGCTCCAGGTGTTGTCGCTAGGATACTGCTCCAGGTGTTGTTGCTAGGATACTGCTCCAGGTGTTGTCGCTAGGATACTGCTCCAGGTGTTGTTGCTAGCCACGTGGCCGTCAGAAGACATTTCTCTCCACCTACTTGGTTGTTTAAAGATACTGCAGGAAACCAGCGAGGCTCTTCGAGGTAAACTAATCTACTCATGTCGTAGTGACACCTTCTCAGCTTCTCCGCAGCGCAACACTAAGAGAGGAAATGTATTCTGCCCTTCGCTCGCCGTGCCTAAGTAATAAATGGGTGTGTGGTGTGTGTGTGTGTGTGCATACATTATGTGTGTGTTTGGTGTGTGTGTTTGTTTGGTGTGTGTGTGTGTGTGTATCTCCGTAATAGATGCTCCTCCAAACTAAACGCTGAGAGTAAATCATGTCTCTTCTCTATTACCCTGTCCTGCAGGGCAGAGATGGCAAATTACCACTGTAAATGTTGGAACCTGGGATCCCTCCCAAATAGAACCATATTCCATATATGGTCAACTACTTTTGACAGCTACCCATAAGGCTTCTGGCTAAAAGTAGTGGACTATGTAGGGGCTAGGGTGCTAGTTTGGGACCGAAACCTCATCTTCAATACTGCTTAGATCAGACACACTTTGTGTTTTATTGCATTCGTTGTACAGCTCGGTCTCTTCTCGACCTGTTTGTCTGTAGTTAGAGAAATGAGACAGCGGGAGAACAGCAAGGCCCGTCGAGAGTACCAGCAGCACAGGGTCAGTCTATATATCAGCAGCACAGGGTCAGTCTATATATCTCAACAGTAGAGTACAGGGTCAGTCTATATATAAACAGTAGAGTACAGGTTCGGTCTATATATCAACCGTAAAGCACAGGGTCAGTCTACATATCAGCAGCACATGGTCAGTCTATATATCAGCAGCACAGGGTCAGTCTATATATCAGCAGCACAGGGTCAGTCTATATATCTAAACAGTAGAGTACAGGGTCAGTCTATATATAAACAGTAGAGTACAGGGTCAGTCTATATATCAGCAGCACAGGGTCAGTCTATATATCAGCAGCACAGGGTCAGTCTATATATCTAAACAGTAGAGTACAGGTTCAGTCTATATATCAGCAGCACAGGGTCAGTCTATATATCAGCAGCACAGGGTCAGTCTATATGTCTAAACAGTAGAGTACAGGGTCAGTCTATATATAAACAGTAGAGTACAGGGTCAGTCTATATATCTCAACAGGAGAGTACAGGGTCAGTCTATATATCTCAACAGGAGAGTACAGGGCCAGTCTATATATCTCAACAGGAGAGTACAGGTTCAGTCTATATATCAGCAGCACAGGGTCAGTCTATATATCAGCAGCACAGGGTCAGTCTATATATAAACAGTAGAGTACAGGGTCAGTCTATATATCAGCAGCACAGGGTCAGTCTATATATCAGCAGCACAGGGTCAGTCTATATATCAGCAGTACAGGGTCAGTCTATATATCAGCAGCACAGGGTCAGTCTATATATCAGCAGCACAGGGTCAGTCTATATATCAGCAGCACAGGGTCAGTCTATATATCAGCAGCACAGGGTCAGTCTATATATCAGCAGCACAGGGTCAGTCTATATATCTAAACAGTAGAGTACAGGTTCAGTCTATATATCAGCAGCACAGGGTCAGTCTATATATCTAAACAGGAGAGTACAGGGCCAGTCTATATATCAGCAGCACAGGTTCAGTCTATATATCTCAACAGGAGAGTACAGGGTCAGTCTATATATCAGCAGCACAGGGTCAGTCTATATATCAGCAGCACAGGGTCAGTCTATATATCTCAACAGGAGAGTACAGGGCCAGTCTATATATCTCAACAGGAGAGTACAGGGTCAGTCTATATCTCAACAGGAGAGTACAGGGCCAGTCTACATATCTCAACAGTAGAGTACAGGGCCAGTCTGTATCTCAACAGTAGAGTACAGGGTCAGTCTATATATCTCAACAGGAGAGTACAGGGTCAGTCTATATATCAGCAGCACAAGGTCAGTCTATATATCTCAACAGGACAGTACAGGTCAGTCTATATCTCAACA
This sequence comes from Oncorhynchus masou masou, assembly GCF_036934945.1. Taxonomy (NCBI): domain Eukaryota; kingdom Metazoa; phylum Chordata; class Actinopteri; order Salmoniformes; family Salmonidae; genus Oncorhynchus; species Oncorhynchus masou. Next base: position 83,390 of record NW_027008376.1, on the reverse strand, counting down.
GGAGAGTACAGGGTCAGTCTATATATCTCAACAGGAGAGTACAGGGTCAGTCTATATCTCAATAGTAGAGTACAGGGTCAGTCTATATATCAGCAGCACAGGGTCAGTCTATATATCTCAACAGGAGAGTACAGGGCCAGTCTGTATCTCAACAGGAGAGTACAGGGCCAGTCTATATATCTCAACAGTAGAGTACAGGGCCAGTCTATATCTCAATAGTAGAGTACAGGGTCAGTCTATATATCAGCAGTACAGGGCCAGTCTGTATCTCAACAGTAGAGTACAGGGTCAGTCTATATATCTCAACAGGAGAGTACAGGGTCAGTCTATATCTCAACAGGAGAGTACAGGGCCAGTCTATATCTCAACAGGAGAGTCCAGGGTCAGTCTATATATCTCAACAGGAGAGTACAGGGTCAGTCTATATCTCAACAGGAGAGTACAGGGTCAGTCTATATATCTCAACAGGAGAGTACAGGGCCAGTCTATATCTCAACAGTAGAGTACAGGGTCAGTCTATATCTCAACAGTAGAGTACAGGGTCAGTCTATATATCTCAACAGGAGAGTACAGGGTCAGTCTGTATCTCAACAGGAGAGTACAGGGTCAGTCTATATATCAACAGTAGAGTACAGGGTCAGTCTATATCTCAACAGTAGAGTACAGGGTCAGTCTATATATCTCAACAGGAGAGTACAGGGTCAGTCTGTATCTCAACAGGAGAGTACAGGGCCAGTCTATATATCAACAGGAGAGTACAGGGTCAGTCTATATATCTCAACAGGAGAGTACAGGGCTGTCTATATCTCAACAGGAGAGTACAGGGACAGTCTATATCTCAACAGGAGAGTACAGGGTCAGTCTATATATCTCAACAGGAGAGTACAGGGTCAGTCTATATATCTCAACAGGAGAGTACAGGGCCAGTCTATATATCTCAACAGGAGAGTACAGGGTCAGTCTATATATCTCAACAGGACAGTACAGGGTCAGTCTATATATCTCAACAGGACAGTACAGGGTCAGTCTATATCTCAACAGGAGAGTACAGGGTCAGTCTATATATCAGCAGTGCAGGGCCAGTCTGTATCTCAACAGGAGAGTACAGGGTCAGTCTATATATCTCAACAGGAGAGTACAGGGCCAGTCTATATATCTCAACAGGAGAGTACAGGGTCAGTCTATATATCAGCAGCACAAGGTCAGTCTATATATCTCAACAGGACAGTACAGGGCCAGTCTGTATCTCAACAGGAGAGTACAGGATCAGTCTATATATCAGCAGCACAGGGTCAGTCTATATATCAGCAGCACAGGGTCAGTCTATATATCAGCAGCACAGGGTCAGTCTATATATCTCAACTGGAGATTACAGGGCCAGTCTATATCTCAACAGGAGAGTACAGGATCAGTCTATATATCTCAACAGGAGATTACAGGGTCAGTCTATATCTCAACAGGAGAGTACAGGGCCAGTCTATATATCTCAACAGGAGAGTACAGGGTCAGTCTATATATCTCAACAGGAGAGTACAGGGCCAGTCTATATATCTCAACAGGAGAGTACAGGGCCAGTCTACATATCTCAACAGGAGAGTACAGGGCCAGTCTGTATCTCAACAGGAGAGTACAGGGCCAGTCTATATCTCAACAGTAGAGTACAGGGTCAGTCTATATATCTCAACAGGAGAGTACAGGGCCAGTCTATATATCTCAACAGGAGAGTACAGGGTCAGTCTATATATCAGCAGCACAAGGTCAGTCTATATATCTCAACAGGACAGTATAGGGCCAGTCTGTATCTCAACAGGAGAGTACAGGGCCAGTCTATATCTCAACAGGAGAGTACAGGGCCAGTCTATATCTCAACAGTAGAGTACAGGGTCAGTCTATATCTCAACAGGAGAGTACAGGGCCAGTCTATATCTCAACAGGAGAGTCCAGGGTCAGTCTATATATCTCAACAGGAGAGTACAGGGTCAGTCTATATCTCAACAGGAGAGTACAGGGTCAGTCTATATATCTCAACAGGAGAGTACAGGGCCAGTCTATATCTCAACAGTAGAGTACAGGGTCAGTCTATATCTCAACAGTAGAGTACAGGGTCAGTCTATATATCTCAACAGGAGAGTACAGGGTCAGTCTGTATCTCAACAGGAGAGTACAGGGTCAGTCTATATATCAACAGTAGAGTACAGGGTCAGTCTATATCTCAACAGTAGAGTACAGGGTCAGTCTATATATCTCAACAGGAGAGTACAGGGTCAGTCTGTATCTCAACAGGAGAGTACAGGGCCAGTCTATATATCAACAGGAGAGTACAGGGTCAGTCTATATATCTCAACAGGAGAGTACAGGGCTGTCTATATCTCAACAGGAGAGTACAGGGACAGTCTATATCTCAACAGGAGAGTACAGGGTCAGTCTATATATCTCAACAGGAGAGTACAGGGTCAGTCTATATATCTCAACAGGAGAGTACAGGGCCAGTCTATATATCTCAACAGGAGAGTACAGGGTCAGTCTATATATCTCAACAGGACAGTACAGGGTCAGTCTATATATCTCAACAGGACAGTACAGGGTCAGTCTATATCTCAACAGGAGAGTACAGGGTCAGTCTATATATCAGCAGTGCAGGGCCAGTCTGTATCTCAACAGGAGAGTACAGGGTCAGTCTATATATCTCAACAGGAGAGTACAGGGCCAGTCTATATATCTCAACAGGAGAGTACAGGGTCAGTCTATATATCAGCAGCACAAGGTCAGTCTATATATCTCAACAGGACAGTACAGGGCCAGTCTGTATCTCAACAGGAGAGTACAGGATCAGTCTATATATCAGCAGCACAGGGTCAGTCTATATATCAGCAGCACAGGGTCAGTCTATATATCAGCAGCACAGGGTCAGTCTATATATCTCAACTGGAGATTACAGGGCCAGTCTATATCTCAACAGGAGAGTACAGGATCAGTCTATATATCTCAACAGGAGATTACAGGGTCAGTCTATATCTCAACAGGAGAGTACAGGGCCAGTCTATATATCTCAACAGGAGAGTACAGGGTCAGTCTATATATCTCAACAGGAGAGTACAGGGCCAGTCTATATATCTCAAGAGGAGAGTACAGGGCCAGTCTATATATCTCAACAGGAGAGTACAGGGCCAGTCTGTATCTCAACAGGAGAGTACAGGGCCAGTCTATATCTCAACAGTAGAGTACAGGGTCAGTCTATATATCTCAACAGGAGAGTACAGGGCCAGTCTATATATCTCAACAGGAGAGTACAGGGTCAGTCTATATATCAGCAGCACAAGGTCAGTCTATATATCTCAACAGGACAGTATAGGGCCAGTCTGTATCTCAACAGGAGAGTACAGGGCCAGTCTATATCTCAACAGGAGAGTACAGGGCCAGTCTATATCTCAACAGTAGAGTACAGGGTCAGTCTATATCTCAACAGGAGAGTACAGGGCCAGTCTATATCTCAACAGGAGAGTACAGGGTCAGTCTATATATCTCAACAGTAGAGTACAGGGTCAGTCTATATATCTCAACAGGAGAGTACAGGGCCAGTCTATATCTCAACAGGAGAGTACAGGGTCAGTCTATATATCTCAACAGGAGAGTACAGGGTCAGTCTATATCTCAACAGGAGAGTACAGGGCCAGTCTATATCTCAACAGGAGAGTACAGGGCCAGTCTATATCTCAACAGGAGAGTCCAGGGCCAGTCTATATCTCAACAGGAGAGTACAGGGTCAGTCTATATATCTCAACGTAATAGCTAACTTATAAACGTCAGTATTATATACGCTGGCCATACATTTAAAATGAATAAACCTGACTGCTGGTGGAACTCTGAACTCTCCACATCCGTAAAACAGAAAGTCTATTTTCTAATTATTTACGACTGGTGTACTTGTGGAAGTGTGAATTAGTCTCCTGGCCCGCTTACCCTTTAGCTCGGAGCCTTTTTTTGTTGATGAGATGTCAGATCTCACAGCGCCGCAACATCTGGCCCTCTCTGCATGCAGGTCTATGGAGAACACTTAAACATTTCACTCTGAGAGGCAGGTAGATACATCTGGTCCTCTCTGCTTGCAGGTCTATGGAGAACACTTAAACAATTTCACACTGAGACGCAGGTAGATGCTCTAAGAGTGGAAGGAGCTGCGAAAAATTACAGGAATGTAATAAATTAACACTTAAAAAGCTAACAGCTGCATAATTATAATTTCAGCAATGGGTCTCGATAGACACTTCCTGAGCAGTTAAATCTCTCCCAACAATGAAGGATCGTACTACTAGATCCTGGTAGAGGCTGGCAGAGCCACCGTCTACACTTAGTTCAGGGGAAGCCTTCCAAATGGCACCCTATCCCCTATTTAGAGTCCATATGGCACCCTATCCCCTATTTAGAGTCCATATCGCACCCTATCCCCTATATAGAGACCATATGGCACCCTATCAACCAATATAGAGTCCATATGGCACCCTATCCCCTATTTAGAGTCCATATGGCACCCTATCCCCTATTTAGAGTCTATATGGCACCCTATCCCCTATATAGAGTCCATATGGCACCCTTTTCCCTATTTAGTGTCCATATCGCACCCTATCCCCTATTTAGAGTCCATATCGCACCCTTTTCCCTATTTAGTGTCCATATCGCACCCTATCCCCTATTTAGAGTCCATATCGCACCCTATCCCCTATTTAGAGTCCATATGGCACCCTATTCCCTATTTAGAGTCTATATGGCACCCTATCCCCTATTTAGAGTCCATATGGCACCCTATTCCCTATTTAGAGTCTATATGGCACCCTATTCCCTATTTAGAGTCCATATCGCACCCCGTTCCCTATATAGAGTCCATATCGCACCCTGTTCCCTATTTAGAGTCCATATGGCACCCTATTCCCTATATAGAGTCCGTTTCACACCCTATCCCCTATTTAGAGTTCAAATGGCACCCTATTTCCTATTGAGCTTCCAAATGGCACCCTAGTCCATAGGGCACTGGTTAAAAGGAGTAAACTATATAGGGAAAAGGATTCCATTTGAAAGCCTTCTGAAATGACCATTTGACTTGGCCAATATAATGTGAGCATGTGAAATTAATGGAATCTGTTACAGTGAGCTCATGAACTGTCTTAATGCTGTCTCGTATAGAGTAGGATGATGGCTAGATGGTACAGCATGAATAATAACATGACATACAGCATGAATAACAACATGACATACAGCATGAATAATAACATGACATACAGCATGAATAATAACATGACATACAGCATGAATAATAACATGACATACAGCATGAATAATAACATGACATACAGCATGAATAATAACATGACATAGAGCATGAATAATAACATGAATAATAACATGACATACAGCATGAATAATAACATGACATACAGCATGAATAATAACATGACATACAGCATGAATAATAACTTGACATACAGCATGAATAATAACATGACATACAGCATGAATAATAACATGACATACAGCATGAATAATAACATGACATACAGCATGAATAATAACATGACATAGAGCATAAATAATCACATGACATACAGCATGAATAATAACATGACAAACAGCATGAATAATAACATGACATACAGCATGAATAATAACATGACATAGAGCATGAATAATAACATGACATACAGCATGAATAATAACATGACATACAGCATGAATAACAACATGACATAGAGCATGAATAATATCATGAATAATAACATGACATACAGCATGAATAATAACATGACATACAGCATGAATAATAACATGACATACAGCATGAATAATAACATGACATAGAGCATGAATAATATCATGAATAATGACATGACATACAGCATGAATAATAACATGACATACAGCATGAATAATAACATGACATAGAGCATGAATAATAACATGACATAGAGCATGAATAATAACATGACATAGAGCATGAATAATATCATGAATAATAACATGACATACAGCATGAATATTAACATGACATACAGCATGAATAATAACATGACATACAGCATGAATAATAACATGACATACATCATGAATAATAACATGACATACAGCATGAATAATAACATGACATAAAGCATGAATAATAACATGACATACATCATGAATAATAACATGACATACAGCATGAATAATAACATGACATACATCATGAATAATAACATGACATACATCATGAATAATAACATGACATACATCATGAATAATAACATGACATACAGCATGAATAATAACATGACATACATCATGAATAATAACATGACATACAGCATGAATAATAACATGACATACATCATGAATAATAACATGACATACAGCATGAATAATAACATGACATAGAGCATGAATAATATCATGAATAATAACATGACATACAGCATGAATAATATCATGAATAATAACATGACATACAGCATGAATAATAACATGACATACAGCATGAATAATAACATGACATACAGCATGAATAATAATATGACATACAGCATGAATAACAACATGACATAGAGCATGAATAATAACATGACATACAGCATGAATAATAACATGACATACAGCATGAATAATAATATGACATACAGCATGAATAATAACATGACATAGAGCATGAATAATATCATGAATAATAACATGACATACAGCATGAATAATATCATGAATAATAACAGGACATACAGCATGAATAATATCATGAATAATAACATGACATACAGCATGAATAATAACATGACATACAGCATGAATAATAACATGACATACAGCATGAATAATAATATGACATACAGCATGAATAACAACATGACATAGAGCATGAATAATAACATGACATACAGCATGAATAATAACATGACATACAGCATGAATAACAACATGACATACAGCATGAATAATATCATGAATAATAACATGTCATACAGCATGAATAATAACATGACATACAGCATGAATAATAACATGACATACAGCCTGAATAACAACATGACATAGAGCATAAATAATACCATGACATAGAGCATAAACAATCACATGACCTAGAGCATAAATAATAACATGACATACAGCATGAAAAATAACATGACATAGAGCATGAATAATAACATGACATAGAGCATGAATAATAACATGACATAGAGCATGAATAACAACATGACATACAGCATAAATAATAACATGACATTTCTAGATGTTGACTATAGTGGTTAACTGTGTCAGAATGTTGACTTTAGTAGTTAACTGTGTCAGAATGTTGACTTTAGTAGTTAACTGTGTCAGAATGTTGACTATAGTAGTTAACTGTGTAGGAATGTTGACTTAAGTAGTTAACTGTGTCGGAATGTTGACTTTAGTAGTGAACTGTGTGAGAATGTTGACTATAGTAGTTAACTGTGTCAGAATGTTGACTTTAGTGGTTAACTGTGTCAGAATGTTGACTATAGTAGTTAACTGTGACAAATTAAATTGGATTTGATAAATACCTAGAATACTTTGAAGCATCAGTGTGGCTGTTGTTCCACTGTCTGTAATGTGACAACATAGAAATCTGACCACAGCAAAATGACAGCATCGGTTTTTTTTCTCCCAGCATGCTTTGCTGTGTGTAGAGGGAGAGAGGCGCTAAATGCCACCTGAGGCGCTGGGGATCACAACCCCTTCCTGATGCTTATAGGTCGAGTCGGAGCTGTTTTGTTGATGTGCCAAAGCCCAAACACTGGAAATGGCATCGCTAGCTTACAACACAGAGACTCAGGGAGGAAATGAGATCCTTAATGTCGTAAGATCTCATAAAGTATTCTCTATTTATAGACTAGTCCCACCTGAATAATATCGAATCTGCTGTGGAGAAGGTTTAGAGAAGGTCAAAGGTTAAGAGCTTCATATCTTCTTTATTTAGCATATTATTTTGTTGTTCACCTCATCCAGTGGTGAAAGTCTCAGGAGAGACTTTGTGGTATTTAAACACCTAGAAGGTTCCCCGATATCACACCTACTGAGAGGAGGTACCTCTACCTAGAAGGTTCCCCGATATCACACCTACTGAGAGGAGGTACCTCTACCTAGACGGTTCCCCGATATCACAGCTGCTGAGAGGAGGTACCTCTACCTAGAAGGTTCCCCGATATCACAGCTGCTGAGAGGAGGTACCTCTACCTAGAAGGTTCCCCGATATCACAGCTGCTGAGAGGAGGGACCTCTACCTATAAGGTTCCCCGATATCACAGCTGCTGAGAGGAGGGACCTCTACCTAGGAGGTTCCCCGATATCACAGCTGCTGAGAGGAGGGACCTCTACCTAGAAGGTTCCCCGATATCATAGCTGCTGAGAGGAGGTACCTCTACCTAGAAGGTTCCCCGATAATACAGCTGCTGAGAGGAGGGACCTCTACCTATAAGGTTCCCCGATATCACAGCTGCTGAGAGGAGTGACCTCTACCTATAAGGTTCCCCGATATCACAGCTGCTGAGAGGAGGGACCTCTACCTATAAGGTTCCCCGATATCACAGCTGCTGAGAGGAGGGACCTCTACCTATAAGGTTCCCCGATATCACAGCTACTGAGAGGAGGGACCTCTACCTAGAAGGTTCCCCGATATCACAGCTACTGAGAGGAGGTACCTCTACCTATAAGGTTCCCCGATATCACAGCTGCTGAGAGGAGGGACCTCTACCTATAAGGTTCCCCGATATCACAGCTGCTGAGAGGAGGGACCTATACCTAGAAGGTTCCCCGATATCACAGCTGCTGAGAGGAGGGACCTCTACCTAGAAGGTTCCCCGATATCACAGCTGCTGAGAGGAGGGACCTCTACCTAGAAGGTTCCCCGATATCACAGCTGCTGAGAGGAGGGACCTCTACCTAGAAGGTTCCCCGATATCACAGCTACTGAGAGGAGGTACCTCTACCTATAAGGTTCCCCGATATCACAGCTACTGAGAGGAGGGACCTCTACCTAGAAGGTTCCCCGATATCACAGCTACTGAGAGGAGGTACCTCTACCTATAAGGTTCCCCGATATCACAGCTGCTGAGAGGAGGGACCTCTACCTAGAAGGTTCCCCGATATCACAGCTGCTGAGAGGAGGGACCTCTACCTAGAAGGTTCCCCGATATCACAGCTACTGAGAGGAGGTACCTCTACCTAGAAGGTTCCCCGATATCACAGCTACTGAGAGGAGGTACCTCTACCTAGAAGGTTCCCCGATATCACAGCTACTGAGAGGAGGTACCTCTACCTAGAAGGTTCCCCGATATCACAGCTACTGAGAGGAGGGACCTCTACCTATAAGGTTCCCCGATATCACACCTACTGAGAGGAGGGACCTCTACCTATAAGGTTCCCCGATATCACACCTACTGAGAGGAGGGACCTCTACCTAGAAGGTTCCCCGATATCACAGCTACTGAGAGGAGGTACCTCTACCTAGAAGGTTCCCCGATATCACAGCTACTGAGAGGAGGTACCTCTACCTAGAAGGTTCCCCGATATCACAGCTACTGAGAGGAGGGACCTCTACCTATAAGGTTCCCCGATATCACACCTACTGAGAGGAGGGACCTCTACCTATAAGGTTCCCCGATATCACACCTACTGAGAGGAGGGACCTCTACCTAGAAGGTTCCCCGATATCACAGCTACTGAGAGGAGGTACCTCTACCTAGAAGGTTCCCCGATATCACAGCTACTGAGAGGAGGTACCTCTACCTATAAGGTTCCCCGATATCACAGCTACTGAGAGGAGGGACCTCTACCTAGAAGGTTCCCCGATATCACAGCTACTGAGAGGAGGTACCTCTACCTATAAGGTTCCCCGATATCACAGCTGCTGAGAGGAGGGACCTCTACCTATAAGGTTCCCCGATATCACAGCTGCTGAGAGGAGGGACCTATACCTAGAAGGTTCCCCGATATCACAGCTGCTGAGAGGAGGGACCTCTACCTAGAAGGTTCCCGATATCACAGCTGCTGAGAGGAGGGACCTCTACCTAGAAGGTTCCCCGATATCACAGCTGCTGAGAGGAGGGACCTCTACCTAGAAGGTTCCCCGATATCACAGCTACTGAGAGGAGGTACCTCTACCTATAAGGTTTCCCGATATCACAGCTACTGAGAGGAGGGACCTCTACCTAGAAGGTTCCCCGATACCTTATAGGTAGAGGTACCTCCTCTCAGTAGCTGTGATATCGGGAACCTTCTAGGTAGAGGTCCCTCCTCTCAGTGCTTCTACACCTGCATTGCTTGCTGTTTGGGGTTTTAGGCTGGGTTTCTGTACAGCACTTTGAGATATCAGCTGATGTACGAAGGGCTATATAAATAAATTTGATTTGATTTGATTTGATCACAGCTACTTAGAGGAGGTACCTCTACCTAGAAGGTTCCCCGATATCACAGCTACTGAGAGGAGGTACCTCTACCTATAAGGTTCCCCGATATCACAGCTACTGAGAGGAGGTACCTCTACCTAGAAGGTTCCCCAATATAACACCTACTGAGAGGCGGTCATCTCTACCTAGAAGGTTCCCCAATATAACACCTACTGAGAGGAGGCATCTCTACCTAGAAGGTTCCCCAATATAACACCTACTGAGAGGAGGTACCTCTACCTAGAAGGTTCCCCAATATAACAGCTACTGAGAGGAGGTACCTCTACCTAGGTTCCCCGATATCACAGCTGCTGAGAGGAGGTATCTCTACCTAGAAGGTTCCCCGATATCACACCTACTGAGAGGAGGGACCTCTACCTAGAAGGTTCCCCGATATCACACCTACTGAGACTAGGTACCTCTACCTATAAGGTACCCCAATATAACACCTACTGAGAGGAGGTACCTCTACCTAGAAGGTTCCCCGATATCACACCTGCTGAGAGGAGGTACCTCTACCTAGGTTCCCCGATATCACAGCTGCTGAGAGGAGGTATCTCTACCTAGAAGGTTCCCCGATATCACACCTACTGAGAGGAGGGACCTCTACCTAGAAGGTTCCCCGATATCACACCTGCTGAGAGGAGGTACCTCTACCTAGAAGGTTCCCCGATACCTTATAGGTAGAGGTACCTCCTCTCAGTAGCTGTGATATCGGGGAACCTTCTAGGTAGAGGTCCCTCCTCTCAGTGCTTCTACACCTGCATTGCTTGCTGTTTGGGGTTTTAGGCTGGGTTTCTGTACAGCACTTTGAGATATCAGCTGATGTACGAAGGGCTATATAAATAAATTTGATTTGATTTGATTTGATCACAGCTACTTAGAGGAGGTACCTCTACCTAGAAGGTTCCCCGATATCACAGCTACTGAGAGGAGGTACCTCTACCTATAAGGTTCCCCGATATCACAGCTACTGAGAGGAGGGACCTCTACCTAGAAGGTTCCCCGATATCACAGCTACTGAGAGGAGGTACCTCTACCTAGAAGGTTCCCTGATATCACAGCTACTGAGAGGAGGTACCTCTACCTAGAAGGTTCCCCGATATCACAGCTGCTGAGAGGAGGGACCTCTACCTAGAAGGTTCCCCGATATCACAGCTACTGAGAGGAGGTACCTCTACCTAGAAGGTTCCCCGATATCACAGCTACTGAGAGGAGGTACCTCTACCTAGAAGGTTCCCCGATATCACAACTACTGAGAGGAGGGACCTCTACCTATAAGGTTCCCCGATATCACACCTACGGAGAGGAGGGACCTCTACCTATAAGGTTCCCCGATATCACACCTACTGAGAGGAGGGACCTCTACCTATAAGGTTCCCCGATATCACAGCTACTGAGAGGAGGGACCTCTACCTAGAAGGTTCCCCGATATCACAGCTACTGAGAGGAGGTACCTCTACCTAGAAGGTTCCCCGATATCACAGCTACTGAGAGGAGGGACCTCTACCTATAAGGTTCCCCGATATCACACCTACTGAGAGGAGGGACCTCTACCTATAAGGTTCCCCGATATCACACCTACTGAGAGGAGGGACCTCTACCTAGAAGGTTCCCCGATATCACACCTACTGAGAGGAGGGACCTCTACCTATAAGGTTCCCCGATATCACACCTACTGAGAGGAGGGACCTCTACCTATAAGGTTCCCCGATATCACAGCTGCTGAGAGGAGGGACCTCTACCTATAAGGTTCCCCGATATCACAGCTGCTGAGAGGAGGGACCTCTACCTATAAGGTTCCCCGATATCACAGCTGCTGAGAGGAGGGACCTCTACCTATAAGGTTCCCCAATATCACAGCTGCTGAGAGGAGGTACCTCTACCTAGACGGTTCCCCGATATCACAGCTGCTAAGAGGAGGGACCTCTACCTATAAGGTTCCCCGATATCACAGCTGCTGAGAGGAGGGACCTCTACCTATAAGGTTCCCCGATATCACAGCTGCTGAGAGGAGGGACCTCTACCTATAAGGTTCCCCGATATCACAGCTGCTGAGAGGAGGTACCTCTACCTAGAAGGTTCCCCAATATAACACCTACTGAGAGGAGGTACCTCTACCTAGAAGGTTCCCCGATATCACAGCTGCTGAGAGGAGGTACCTCTACCTAGAAGGTTCCCCAATATAACACCTACTGAGAGGAGGCATCTCTACCTAGAAGGTTCCCCAATATAACACCTACTGAGAGGAGGCATCTCTACCTAGAAGGTTCCCGATATCACAGCTACTGAGAGGAGGGACCTCTACCTAGAAGGTTCCCCGATATCACAGCTACTGAGAGGAGGTACCTCTACCTAGAAGGTTCCCCAATATAACACCTACTGAGAGGCGGCATCTCTACCTAGAAGGTTCCCCAATATAACACCTACTGAGAGGAGGCATCTCTACCTAGAAGGTTCCCCGATATCACACCTACTGAGAGGAGGGACCTCTACCTAGAAGGTTCCCCGATATCACAGCTACTGAGAGGAGGTACCTCTACCTAGAAGGTTCCCGATATCACAGCTACTGAGAGGAGGTACCTCTACCTATAAGGTTCCCCGATATCACAGCTACTGAGAGGAGGGACCTCTACCTAGAAGGTTCCCCGATATCACAGCTACTGAGAGGAGGTACCTCTACCTATAAGGTTCCCCGATATCACAGCTGCTGAGAGGAGGGACCTCTACCTATAAGGTTCCCCGATATCACAGCTGCTGAGAGGAGGGACCTATACCTAGAAGGTTCCCCGATATCACAGCTGCTGAGAGGAGGGACCTCTACCTAGAAGGTTCCCCGATATCACAGCTGCTGAGAGGAGGGACCTCTACCTAGAAGGTTCCCCGATATCACAGCTGCTGAGAGGAGGGACCTCTACCTAGAAGGTTCCCGATATCACAGCTACTGAGAGGAGGGACCTCTACCTATAAGGTTCCCCGATATCACAGCTACTGAGAGGAGGGACCTCTACCTAGAAGGTTCCCCGATACCTTATAGGTAGAGGTACCTCCTCTCAGTAGCTGTGATATCGGGGAACCTTCTAGGTAGAGGTCCCTCCTCTCAGTGCTTCTACACCTGCATTGCTTGCTGTTTGGGGTTTTAGGCTGGGTTTCTGTACAGCACTTTGAGATATCAGCTGATGTACGAAGGGCTATATAAATAAATTTGATTTGATTTGATTTGATCACAGCTACTTAGAGGAGGTACCTCTACCTAGAAGGTTCCCCGATATCACAGCTACTGAGAGGAGGTACCTCTACCTATAAGGTTCCCCGATATCACAGCTACTGAGAGGAGGTACCTCTACCTAGAAGGTTCCCCAATATAACACCTACTGAGAGGCGGCATCTCTACCTAGAAGGTTCCCCAATATAACACCTACTGAGAGGAGGCATCTCTACCTAGAAGGTTCCCCAATAAAACACCTACTGAGAGGAGGCATCTCTACCTAGAAGGTTCCCCAATATCACACCTACTGAGAGGAGGCATCTCTACCTAGAAGGTTCCCCAATATAACACCTACTGAGAGGAGGTACCTCTACCTAGAAGGTACCCCAATATAACAGCTACTGAGATGAGGTACCTCTCCATACCTTAAAGGTACCCCGATATAACACCTACTGAGAGGAGGTATCTCTGCCTAGAAGGTTCCCCAATATCACACCTACTGAGAGGAGGGACCTCTACCTAGAAGGTTCCCGATATCACACCTACTGAGAGGAGGTACCTCTACCTATAAGGTACCCCAATATAACACCTACTGAGAGGAGGTACCTCTACCTAGAAGGTTCCCCGATATCACACCTGCTGAGAGGAGGTACCTCTACCTAGGTTCCCCGATATCACAGCTGCTGAGAGGAGGTATCTCTACCTAGAAGGTTCCCCGATATCACACCTACTGAGAGGAGGGACCTCTACCTAGAAGGTTCCCCGATATCACACCTGCTGAGAGGAGGTACCTCTACCTAGAAGGTTCCCCGATACCTTATAGGTAGAGGTACCTCCTCTCAGTAGCTGTGATATCGGGGAACCTTCTAGGTAGAGGTCCCTCCTCTCAGTGCTTCTACACCTGCATTGCTTGCTGTTTGGGGTTTTAGGCTGGGTTTCTGTACAGCACTTTGAGATATCAGCTGATGTACGAAGGGCTATATAAATAAATTTGATTTGATTTGATTTGATCACAGCTACTTAGAGGAGGTACCTCTACCTAGAAGGTTCCCGATATCACAGCTACTGAGAGGAGGTACCTCTACCTATAAGGTTCCCGATATCACAGCTACTGAGAGGAGGGACCTCTACCTAGAAGGTTCCCCGATATCACAGCTACTGAGAGGAGGTACCTCTACCTAGAAGGTTCCCTGATATCACAGCTACTGAGAGGAGGTACCTCTACCTAGAAGGTTCCCCGATATCACAGCTGCTGAGAGGAGGGACCTCTACCTAGAAGGTTCCCCGATATCACAGCTACTGAGAGGAGGTACCTCTACCTAGAAGGTTCCCCGATATCACAGCTACTGAGAGGAGGGACCTCTACCTATAAGGTTCCCCGATATCACACCTACGGAGAGGAGGGACCTCTACCTATAAGGTTCCCCGATATCACACCTACTGAGAGGAGGGACCTCTACCTATAAGGTTCCCCGATATCACAGCTACTGAGAGGAGGGACCTCTACCTAGAAGGTTCCCGATATCACAGCTACTGAGAGGAGGTACCTCTACCTAGAAGGTTCCCCGATATCACAGCTACTGAGAGGAGGGACCTCTACCTATAAGGTTCCCCGATATCACACCTACTGAGAGGAGGGACCTCTACCTAGAAGGTTCCCCGATATCACACCTACTGAGAGGCGGCATCTCTACCTAGAAGGTTCCCCAATATAACACCTACTGAGAGGAGGCATCTCTACCTAGAAGGTTCCCCGATATCACACCTACTGAGAGGAGGGACCTCTACCTAGAAGGTTCCCCGATATCACAGCTACTGAGAGGAGGTACCTCTACCTAGAAGGTTCCCCGATATCACAGCTACTGAGAGGAGGTACCTCTACCTATAAGGTTCCCCGATATCACAGCTACTGAGAGGAGGGACCTCTACCTAGAAGGTTCCCCGATATCACAGCTACTGAGAGGAGGTACCTCTACCTATAAGGTTCCCCGATATCACAGCTGCTGAGAGGAGGGACCTCTACCTATAAGGTTCCCGATATCACAGCTGCTGAGAGGAGGGACCTATACCTAGAAGGTTCCCCGATATCACAGCTGCTGAGAGGAGGGACCTCTACCTAGAAGGTTCCCCGATATCACAGCTGCTGAGAGGAGGGACCTCTACCTAGAAGGTTCCCCGATATCACAGCTGCTGAGAGGAGGGACCTCTACCTAGAAGGTTCCCCGATATCACAGCTACTGAGAGGAGGTACCTCTACCTATAAGGTTTCCCGATATCACAGCTACTGAGAGGAGGGACCTCTACCTAGAAGGTTCCCCGATACCTTATAGGTAGAGGTACCTCCTCTCAGTAGCTGTGATATCGGGGAACCTTCTAGGTAGAGGTCCCTCCTCTCAGTGCTTCTACACCTGCATTGCTTGCTGTTTGGGGTTTTAGGCTGGGTTTCTGTACAGCACTTTGAGATATCAGCTGATGTACGAAGGGCTATATAAATAAATTTGATTTGATTTGATTTGATCACAGCTACTTAGAGGAGGTACCTCTACCTAGAAGGTTCCCGATATCACAGCTACTGAGAGGAGGTACCTCTACCTATAAGGTTCCCCGATATCACAGCTACTGAGAGGAGGTACCTCTACCTAGAAGGTTCCCCAATATAACACCTACTGAGAGGCGGCATCTCTACCTAGAAGGTTCCCCAATATAACACCTACTGAGAGGAGGCATCTCTACCTAGAAGGTTCCCCAATAAAACACCTACTGAGAGGAGGCATCTCTACCTAGAAGGTTCCCCAATATCACACCTACTGAGAGGAGGCATCTCTACCTAGAAGGTTCCCCAATATAACACCTACTGAGAGGAGGTACCTCTACCTAGAAGGTTCCCCAATATAACAGCTACTGAGAGGAGGTACCTCTACCTAGGTTCCCCGATATCACAGCTGCTGAGAGGAGGTATCTCTACCTAGAAGGTTCCCCGATATCACACCTACTGAGAGGAGGGACCTCTACCTAGAAGGTTCCCCGATATCACACCTACTGAGAGGAGGTACCTCTACCTATAAGGTACCCCAATATAACACCTACTGAGAGGAGGTACCTCTACCTAGAAGGTTCCCCGATATCACACCTGCTGAGAGGAGGTACCTCTACCTAGGTTCCCCGATATCACAGCTGCTGAGAGGAGGTATCTCTACCTAGAAGGTTCCCCGATATCACACCTACTGAGAGGAGGGACCTCTACCTAGAAGGTTCCCCGATATCACACCTGCTGAGAGGAGGTACCTCTACCTAGAAGGTTCCCCGATACCTTATAGGTAGAGGTACCTCCTCTCAGTAGCTGTGATATCGGGGAACCTTCTAGGTAGAGGTCCCTCCTCTCAGTGCTTCTACACCTGCATTGCTTGCTGTTTGGGGTTTTAGGCTGGGTTTCTGTACAGCACTTTGAGATATCAGCTGATGTACGAAGGGCTATATAAATAAATTTGATTTGATTTGATTTGATCACAGCTACTTAGAGGAGGTACCTCTACCTAGAAGGTTCCCCGATATCACAGCTACTGAGAGGAGGTACCTCTACCTATAAGGTTCCCGATATCACAGCTACTGAGAGGAGGGACCTCTACCAATAAGGTTCCCCGATATCACAGCTACAGAGAGGAGGTACCTCTACCTAGAAGGTTCCCTGATATCACAGCTACTGAGAGGAGGTACCTCTACCTAGAAGGTTCCCCGATATCACAGCTGCTGAGAGGAGGGACCTCTACCTAGAAGGTTCCCCGATATCACAGCTACTGAGAGGAGGTACCTCTACCTAGAAGGTTCCCCGATATCACAGCTACTGAGAGGAGGGACCTCTACCTATAAGGTTCCCCGATATCACACCTACGGAGAGGAGGGACCTCTACCTATAAGGTTCCCCGATATCACACCTACTGAGAGGAGGGACCTCTACCTATAAGGTTCCCCGATATCACAGCTACTGAGAGGAGGGACCTCTACCTAGAAGGTTCCCCGATATCACAGCTACTGAGAGGAGGTACCTCTACCTAGAAGGTTCCCCGATATCACAGCTACTGAGAGGAGGGACCTCTACCTATAAGGTTCCCCGATATCACACCTACTGAGAGGAGGGACCTCTACCTAGAAGGTTCCCCGATATCACACCTACTGAGAGGAGGGACCTCTACCTATAAGGTTCCCCGATATCACACCTACTGAGAGGAGGGACCTCTACCTATAAGGTTCCCCGATATCACAGCTGCTGAGAGGAGGGACCTCTACCTATAAGGTTCCCCGATATCACAGCTGCTGAGAGGAGGGACCTCTACCTATAAGGTTCCCCGATATCACAGCTGCTGAGAGGAGGGACCTCTACCTATAAGGTTCCCCAATATCACAGCTGCTGAGAGGAGGTACCTCTACCTAGACGGTTCCCCGATATCACAGCTGCTAAGAGGAGGGACCTCTACCTATAAGGTTCCCCGATATCACAGCTGCTGAGAGGAGGGACCTCTACCTATAAGGTTCCCCGATATCACAGCTGCTGAGAGGAGGGACCTCTACCTATAAGGTTCCCCGATATCACAGCTGCTGAGAGGAGGTACCTCTACCTAGAAGGTTCCCCAATATAACACCTACTGAGAGGAGGTACCTCTACCTAGAAGGTTCCCCGATATCACAGCTGCTGAGAGGAGGTACCTCTACCTAGAAGGTTCCCCAATATAACACCTACTGAGAGGAGGCATCTCTACCTAGAAGGTTCCCCAATATAACACCTACTGAGAGGAGGCATCTCTACCTAGAAGGTTCCCCGATATCACAGCTACTGAGAGGAGGGACCTCTACCTAGAAGGTTCCCCGATATCACAGCTACTGAGAGGAGGTACCTCTACCTAGAAGGTTCCCCAATATAACACCTACTGAGAGGCGGCATCTCTACCTAGAAGGTTCCCCAATATAACACCTACTGAGAGGAGGCATCTCTACCTAGAAGGTTCCCCAATATAACACCTACTGAGAGGAGGTATCTCTACCTAGTAGGTACCCCAATATAACACCCACTGAGAGGAGGTACCTCTACCTAGAAGGTTCCCCAATAAAACACCTACTGAGAGGAGGCATCTCTACCTAGAAGGTTCCCCAATATAACACCTACTGAGAGGAGGCATCTCTACCTAGAAGGTTCCCCAATATAACACCTACTGAGAGGAGGTACCTCTACCTAGAAGGTTCCCCAATATAACAGCTACTGAGAGGAGGTACCTCTACCTAGGTTCCCCGATATCACAGCTGCTGAGAGGAGGTATCTCTACCTAGAAGGTTCCCCGATATCACACCTACTGAGAGGAGGGACCTCTACCTAGAAGGTTCCCCGATATCACACCTACTGAGAGGAGGTACCTCTACCTATAAGGTACCCCAATATAACACCTACTGAGAGGAGGTACCTCTACCTAGAAGGTTCCCCGATATCACACCTGCTGAGAGGAGGTACCTCTACCTAGAAGGTTTCCCCGATATCACAGCAGCTGAGAGGAGGTGCCTCTACCTAGAAGGTTCCCCGATATCACAGCTGCTGAGAGGAGGTACCTCTACCTAGAAGGTTCCCCGATATCACAGCTGCTGAGAGGAGGGACCTCTACCTAGAAGGTTCCCAGATATCACAGCTGCTGAGAGGAGGTACCTCTACCTAGAAGGTTCCCCGATTTCACACCTGCTGAGAGGAGGTACCTCTACCTAGAAGGTTCCCCGATATCACAGCTGCTGAGAGGAGGTACCTCTACCTAGAAGGTTCCCCGATATCACAGCTGCTGAGAGGAGGGACCTCTACCTAGAAGGTTCCCAGATATCACAGCTGCTGAGAGGAGGTACCTCTACCTAGAAGGTTCCCCGATTTCACACCTGCTGAGAGGAGGTACCTCTACCTAGAAGGTTCCCCGATATCACAGCTGCTGAGAGGAGGTACCTCTACCTAGAAGGTTCCCCGATATCACAGCTGCTGAGAGGAGGGACCTCTACCTAGAAGGTTCCCCGATATCACAGCAGCTGAGAGGAGGTATCTCTACCTAGAAGGTTCCCCAATATCACACCTACTGAGAGGAGGTATCTCTACCTAGAAGGTACCCCAATATCACAGCTACTGAGAGGAGGTATCTCTCCACACCTTGAAGGAAACCCAATACCAAAGCTACTGCAATACCACTGTCAATGTCCAAACCCTATTCCCTACGTACAGGATAGGAGATCTACAGGTATGTGGTCCAGAACCAATCTAACATGTTCCTGAACATCACTGAGCATCCTTAAAGAACCAATCTAACGTGTTCCTGAACATCACTTAGCATCCTTAAAGAAACAATCTAGCGTGTTCCTGAACATCACGGAGCATCCTTAAAGAACCAATCTAACATGTTCCTGAACATCACTGAGCATCCTTAAAGAACCAATCTAACATGTTCCTGAACATCACGGAGCATCCTTAAAGAACCAATCTAACGTGTTCCTGAACATCACGGAGCATCCTTAAAGAACCAATCTAACGTGTTCCTGAACATCACTGAGCATCCTTAAAGAACCAATCTATCGTGTTCCTGAACATCACTGAGCATCCTTAAAGAACCAATCTAACGTGTTCCTGAACATCACTTAGCATCCTTAAAGAACCAATCTATCGTGTTCCTGAACATCACTGAGCATCCTTAAAGAACCAATCTATCGTGTTCCTGAACATCACTGAGCATCCTTAAAGAACCAATCTAACGTGTTCCTGAACATCACTTAGCATCCTTAAAGAGCCAATCTAACGTGTTCCTGAACATCACTTAGCATCCTTAAAGAACCAATCTAACGTGTTCCTGAACATCACTTAGCATCCTTAAAGAACCAATCTAACGTGTTCCTGAACATCACGGAGCATCCTTAAAGAACCAATCTAACATGTTCCTGAACATCACTGAGCATCCTTAAAGAACCAATCTAACGTGTTCCTGAACATCACTGAGCATCCTTAAAGAACCAATCTAACATGTTCCTGAACATCACTGAGCATCCTTAAAGAACCAATCTAACATGTTCCTGAACATCGAACGCATCGTTAAAAACCTCTCTGGGATAGGCATCCCGCTAGCGCGACATCTTCTGGGGACACTGGAGGTCGCGCAATTCAAATAAATAATCATAAAAAGGATGGATATAAAACATGTAGGGACATACAAGTGTCTTTTATCGGTTGAAAGCTTCAATCCTTGTTAATCTAACTGCACTGTCCGATTTACTGTAGCCACTACAGTGAAAACATGCCATGTGATTGTCTGAGGACGGCGCTCCACATCAAGATATTTCTCCACCGGCACAGGTTTCATAAAGTCACAAATAGCGATTAAATATTAACTTACTAACCAATCAATATTAAATACATAACCAATCATGTTTTTTTAGTATTTGTAATGCAGAAAGATGCACCGCTAGCTGACTAGAGTAATACAGAGGTGAGGCCTGGTGAAGACAGAGAGGGTGAACTGGTGATTAGAGCCAGAACCAGGTTAGGCCAGGTGGGGACAGAGAGGGTGACCTGGTGATTAGAACCAGAACCAGGTTAGGCCAGGTGGGGACAGAGAGGGTGACCTGGTGATTAGAGCCAGAACCAGGTTAGGCCAGGTGGGGACAGAGAGGGTGACCTGGTGGTTAGAACCAGAACCAGGTTAGGCCAGGTGAGGACAGAGAGAGTAACCTGGTGATCAGAGCCAGGACCATGTAAGGCCAGGTGAAGAGAGAGATGAGGCCAGGTGAAGACATATATTGTAACCTGGTGATTAGAGCCAGGACCAGGTAAGGCCAGGTGAAGAGAGAGATGAGGCCAGGTGAGACATATATGGTAACCTGGTGATTAGAGCCAGGACCATGTAAGGCCAGGTGAAGAGAGAGATGAGACCAGGTGAAGACATATATGGTAACCTGGTGATTAGAGCCAGGACCAGGTAAGGCCAGGTGAAGACACAAAGGGTGACCTGGTGATCAGAGCCAGGACCAGGTTAAGCCAGGTGGAGACACAATCAGTTAACAATGTGCTTCTGAAATGGCCCTTGTCCAAAGTAGTGCACTTTATAGGGAATGCAGTCTTGTAAAAAAGGGTGCTATCCAGGATCTTTAAAGGGTTCCAAAAGGGTTCTTTGGCTGTCCCCATAGGAGAACTCTTCGAATATCTGTTGTGGAAATGTCCTGTTTTACCAAATCATGAGAGAGCAAACCACACACAAGTCAGAGTTATCATAGTCCATCTTTAATTATTATGAGCTCCATCACAACCCTGTGACTCTCAGATCAATTCAGTGTCTATACATGAATTCTCTGAGAGTCCCTTACATATTGGCAACTGAGATCCTTTATAGCAAAGACACACATAGCCAGACAGCATTGGCTATAAATTATCGTTCAGTTTGGTCTCCAAAACTAAGTTCTTGTTCTTGGTACCACTTAGAACCAAAACATTACCTCATCCAATGGCATATATCCATTGTCAATTCTAGACACTCCCAACAAAAATACAACCCCTCCTGGACAAGCTCAAGCCTCCGAGGCCATACTAAATTAAGAGAAGGGCAACCTCAGAGAGGACTTGTAATAGTTACAGGCACATTCCCAGAAGAAGACAAGCCTCACCTCTCACCTCTCCCCTCTCCGGGAACCAAGTAACTTTTTCCCACATAAGCAAACATCTTATTTATTAATGTTACCTAAAGAATTCTGATTCTGCTACCACAATTACCCTGTTTGGTTCCCGGTACTATATGGAACCCAAACGGGTTCTTCAGCTATCCCCATAGGAGAACCCTTTGAAAAACCCTGTTTGGTTCTCTGATGGGGACAGCTGAAGAACTGTTTTGGAAACACTTTTTCTAACAGAATAGGGTGCTATTTGGGACACATTTCTCATCCCTGTGTCTCCTCTATCCTGTGTCTCCTATATCCTGTGTCTCCTCTATCCTGTGTCTCCTCTATCCTGTCTCCTCTATCCTGTGTCTCCTCTTCCCTGTGTCTCCTCTATTCTGTGTCTCCTCTATCCCTGTGTCTCCTCTATCCTGTGTCTCCTCTATCCTGTGTCTCCTCTATCCCTGTGTCTCCTCTATCCTGCTCGTCCTCTTCCCTGTGTCTCCTCTATCCTGTGTCTCCTCTATCCTATGTCTCCTCTACCCTGTGTCTCCTCTATTCTGTGTCTCCTCTTCCCTGTGTCTCCTCTATTCTGTGTCTCCTCTATCCTGTGCCTCCTCTATCCTGTGTCTCCTCTATCCCTGTGTCTCCTCTATCCTGCTCGTCCTCTTCCCTGTGTCTCCTCTATCCTGTGTCTCCTCTATCCTATGTCTCCTCTACCCTGTGTCTCCTCTATTCTGTGTCTCCTCTTCCCTGTGTCTCCTCTATCCTGTGTCTCCTCTATCCTATGTCTCCTCTACCATGTGTCTCCTCTATCCTGTGTCTCCTCTTCCCTGTGTCTCCTCTATCCTGTGTCTCCTCTACCCTGTGTCTCCTCTATCCTGTGTCTCCTCTATCCCTGTGTCTCCTCTATTCTGTGTCTCCTCTACCCTGTGTCTCCTCTATCCTGTGTCTCCTCTATCCTGTGTCTCCTCTATCCCTGTGTCTCCTCTATCCCTGTGTCTCCTCTATCCCTGTGTCTCCTCTATCCTGTGTCTCCTCTATCCTGTGTCTCCTCTTCCCTGTGTCTCCTCTATCCCTGTGTCTCCTCTATCCCTGTGTCTCATCTATCC
>NW_027008376.1:40000-50000 GCF_036934945.1 Oncorhynchus masou masou | reverse complement strand
TAGGATGACAGGATAAAAGCAGACGTTTTATTTTTTACTTTTTTTAGAAAGGACAATTTGTTAAATAATTAATCAGGCGAGTCTTATGGGTTCTGATCCTTCAAGGGAAGCAAAGAGTCATTATATAACATTTCCCAGCAGCAAAGAGTCAATATATAACATTTCCCAGCAGCAAAGAGTCAATATATAACATTTCCCAGCAGCAAAGAGTCAATATATAACATTTCCCAGCAGGAGAAGCCTCAATATATAACATTTCCCAGCAGCAAAGAGTCAATATATAACATTTCCCAGCAGCAAGGAGTCAATATATAACATTTACCAGCAGGAGAAGCTTCATTATATAACATCTCCCAGCAGGAGAAGCCTCAATATATAACATTTCCCAGCAGGAGAAGCCTCAATATATAACATTTCCCAGCAGGAGAAGCCTCAATATATAACATTTCCCAGCAGGAGAAGCCTCAATATATAACATTTCCCAGCAGGAGAAGCCTCAATATATAACATTTCCCAGCAGGAGAAGCCTCAATATATAACATTTCCCAGCAGGAGAAGCTTCGTTATATAACATTTCCCAGCAGCAAAGAGTCAATATATAACATTTCCCAGCAGGAGAAGCCACAATATATAACATTTCCCAGCAGGAGAAGCCTCCATATATAACATTTCCCAGCAGGAGAAGCCTCAATATATAACATTTCCCAGCAGGAGAAGCCTCAATGTATAACATTTCCCAGCAGGAGAAGCCTCAATATATAACATTTCCCAGCAGGAGAAGCCTCAATATATAACATTTCCCAGCAGGAGAAGCCTCAATATATAACATTTCACCGCAGGAGAAGCTTCATTATATAACATTTCCCAGCAAGAGAAGCCTCAATATATAACATTTCCCAGCAGGAGAAGCCTCAATATATAACATTTCCCAGCAGGAGAAGCTTCATTATATAACATTTCCCAGCAGGAGAAGCCTCAATATATAACATTTCCCAGCAGGAGAAGCCTCAATATATAACATTTCCCAGCAGGGAGAAGCCTCAATATATAACATTTCCCAGCAGGAGAAGCCTCAATATATAACATTTCCCAGCAGGAGAAGCCTCAATATATAACATTTCCCAGCAGGAGAAGCCTCAATATATAACATTTCCCAGCAGGAGAAGCCTCAATATATAACATTTCCCAGCAGGAGAAGCCTCCATATATAACATTTCCCAGCAGGAGAAGCTTCATTATATAACATTTCCCAGCAGGGAGAAGCCTCCATATATAACATTTCCCAGCAGGAGAAGCTTCATTATATAACATTTCCCAGCAGGAGAAGCGGACCTAACAGATGGAGGACTGGGGTGGTGGAGGGAGCAAGAAGCCATAATAGCAGTAGTAGCAGGATGTGTGTGAGCACAAACCAGTCAGCTTATTAATGCCAAATAAAGGTAGGCGTGGTTTGTTTTTCGAGCGTCATGATTGGTGCAATGTCAGCTGACGAGTCAAATGAGGCGGGGCGTTCGGGTTCTGGAACCGGTTGAGTTTTAATCTGCTTGTGTTGTTGACGTTCTTCATATTAACCTCTTTATTCTTCACCTCGACCCACTACATGTTCCGGTTGGGAATCATTTGAGCTTTAATAAAGTTATTTTAAATCTCAATATAAAATCATTTCTGAGTAGCAATTAAGAACCTTAATAGGATTGTTTTCAATTAATTTGACCATAAAGAAACAGAATATAGCTTCTTGGCAAAAAAAAAACTATGCAATTTCTCATGCAAGAATTATGCCAGGACTGTGTGGGAGTGGTCTGAGAGAGAGAGAGGGGCCTAATTGGAGGAGCCTAATGGGGAGGGATGTGTAACCTGTAAAGTAGCTGCTATTGGCCGAGAGGAGGGAAAACTCTCTTTGTTATTGGTCTATTAAACTTGGCTGGGGCTTTAAGGTTCCAAATATCCCACCCAGCCAAACAAGATGACATTTTAGTCTACCTTTATCAAACAGCTCTAGACTATATATATATAAAACACAGTATTATCACTTTTCTTTTGGCAGCACTAGCTCTTTAAAAAGCCGTGAAAGACATTAGTTTGAATAATTACTGTTACTAACATCAAAGATGGCGGGAGGAGGAGGAGGAGGGAGAGGGTGAGGGTGGGGCTGAGGGGGGGGGGGTTGGAGGACAGCCTTTATCTCATGATGGAGCATCAATGTAATGTGTGGTATACTGTATACTGCTGTGTGTGCCATTAATACAGGTGAGTTTGACATTTTCAAACACGAGATGTTTTACGTTTGTGTTGATCTTTCACAGGGCATCAAAAGGAAAAAGCCTGCAGCAAAGTTTGGCCTCATCAAACGCTTCATTGTTAAACAGTTAGAGCCAGGTTTTAGAGGAAATATGCCCTGGGGGGGATTGGGTTAATGCTTTTATTTTACAGTCCGCTAATTATATTGAATTGACATATCAAACGTTGTTGTACAAGCGTGATTAAATAGTTATTACTTAGAATTACTACTTAAGAATAATTTCAAGTTCCTATCAGAAATAAAGATGAAAAAGTATAAAGTCGTTTTTATTAATAAAATATACATAAATTAAAAAATAAACATACGTTGTTCTACCAAATGTGACGCTGTCGTATCCCATCTTCAGACCAAGATGGTTCGACCTTTCCAAGCGATTCATTACAATAAAGGAGGCATTTCTGTTCAGTGTAAGAGGAGCTCTATCCTGCGGTGATGTGCTTCAGAGAACCAAAAGGTACTAATGGTAGCAATTCAACAACTAACTGTCTCCTGTTGTCAAATTGACTGGGACCAGCAAATCTCCTGTTGTCAAATTGACTGGGACCAGCAAATCTCCTGTTGTCAAATTGACTGGGACCAGCAAATCTCCTCTACTCGAATTAACTGGGACCAGCAAATCTCCTGTTCTCAAATTAACTGGGGCCAGCTTATCTCCTGTTGTCAAATTGACTGGGACCAGCAAATCTCCTGTTGTCAAATTAACTGGGGCCAGCAAATCTCCTGTTGTCAAATTAACTGGGGCCAGCTTATCTCCTGTTGTCAAATTAACTGGGGCCAGCAAATCTCCTGTTGTCAAATTAACTGGGGCCAGCAAATCTCCTGTTGTCAAATTGACTGGGGCCAGCAAATCTCCTGTTGTCAAATTGACTGGGGCCAGCAAATCTCCTGTTCTCAAATTGACTGGGACCAGCAAATCTCCTGTTGTCAAATTGACTGGGGCCAGCAAATCTCCTGTTGTCAAATTGACTGGGACCAGCAAATCTCCTGTTGTCAAATTAACTGGGGCCAGCAAATCTCCTGTTGTCAAATTGACTGGGGCCAGCAAATCTCCTCTTGTCAAATTGACTGGGGCCAGCAAATCTCCTGTTCTCAAATTGACTGGGACCAGCAAATCTCCTGTTGTCAAATTGACTGGGGCCAGCAAATCTCCTGTTGTCAAATTGACTGGGACCAGCAAATCTCCTGTTGTCAAATTGACTGGGGCCAGCAAATCTTCTGTTGTCAAATTGACTGGGACCAGCAAATCTCCTGTTGTCAAATTGACTGGGACCAGCAAATCTCCTGATGTCAAATTGACTGGGACCAGCAAATCTCCTCTACTCGAATTAACTGGAGCCAGCAAATCTCCTGTTGTCAAATTGACTGGGACCAGCAAATCTCCTCTACTCGAATTAACTGGAGCCAGCAAATCTCCTGTTGTCAAATTGACTGGGACCAGCAAATCTCCTGTTGTCAAATGTAATGGTCCGTTGTTTAATTGACTACAAGAGGTTTTCTGCCAATAGGAAGGCTCCACCACTAAAATGCAAAAACATTTTTTTGTTTTTGTTTTTGGGGGGGGCATTGTGAAACATTATCATTCTACTGTTACTGTTGATGACGGGTTCTTTAAAGATTTTCAGCCTGGAATCAATATTAGAAATGCAGTGTTATCCTGGGACCTAAGCTCCTCCCCTGTTTGGAGGAGACCACGTCATCAGCAAAACATTCTAATTCAGTGTTATCCTGGGACCTAAGCTCCTCCCCTTTTTGGAGGAGACCAAGTCATCAGCAAAACATTCTAATTCAGTGTTATCCTGGGACCTAAGCTCCTCCCCTGTTTGGAGGAGACCACGTCATCAGCAAAACATTCTAATTCAGTGTTATCCTGGGACCTAAGCTCCTCCCCTGTTTGGAGGAGACCAAGTCATCAGCAAAACATTCTAATTCAGTGTTATCCTGGGACCTAAGCTCCTCCCCTGTTTGGAGGAGACCACGTCATCAGCAAAACATTCTAATTCAGTGTTATCCTGGGACCTAAGCTCCTCCCCTTTTTGGAGGAGACCAAGTCATCAGCAAAACATTCTAATTCAGTGTTATCCTGGGACCTAAGCTCCTCCCCTGTTTGGAGGAGACCAAGTCATCAGCAAAACATTCTAATGCAGTGTTATCCTGGGACCTAAGCTCCTCCCCTGTTTGGAGGAGACCAAGTCATCAGCAAAACATTC
Organism: Oncorhynchus masou masou; assembly: GCF_036934945.1. NCBI lineage: Eukaryota > Metazoa > Chordata > Actinopteri > Salmoniformes > Salmonidae > Oncorhynchus > Oncorhynchus masou. The sequence continues at coordinate 45,491 of NW_027008376.1, read as the reverse complement.
TAGCGGCCCCTCGTCTTGACAGGGGAGAGAAAAAAGGTTAATTTCCTGCAATTCTACGGATTGTTGTGTCATAATTATTCGTTTGCGGTCACATGGGGACATAATCTATGATTTCATCCATAAAAAAAAATAATAACAAAGAAATTAAATAAATACACATTCTACCAATTAGGACGCTGTATCGTATCCCATCTTCAGACCAAACCCTGATTGTATTCTGTACAACACATGGGCTCTGCCACTCCCCATGACATTCTGTATCATAGCATCCTGACGTCAGTCCTCGCCTTCAAGGGTATATTTGTACAGATGTTGTTGAGAAAGAGACGTGAGCAAACAGAGCTTGTCACTGTCTGTCTCCTGGGGGCCCAACAGCTGTCCCAGTCTGCTAGCAGGAGACAGGATGGAAAAGGAGGAGGAGGAGGGAGGAGGAGGAAGAAGAGAAGGAGGAGGAGGGAGGAAAGAGGTGAAGAGACAGGAGGAGGAGGGAGGAGGTGGGAGGAGGGGAAGAGGCAGGAGGAGGAGGAGGTGAAGAGACAGGAGGAGGAGGGAGGAGGTGAAGAAGCAGGAGGAGGAGGAAGAAGAGGAGGAGAAGGAAGGAGGGAGGAAGAAGAGGAGAAGGAAGGAGGAGGGAGGAAGTGAAGAGGAGGAGAAGGAAGGAGGAGGGAGGAAGTGAAGAGGCAGGAGGAGGTGGGAGGTGGGAGGTGAAGAACAGGAAGAGGGGGGAGGAGGTGAAGAGGAGGTAGAGGGGGAGGAGTTGAAGAGACAGGAGGAGGAGGGGGAAGCGTAGACAGGGGGACATGGGAAGAGGAGTATTGGGAGAGGCACGAAGAGGAAAAGCAACAAGATCTCACAGTTTTACCAATTTCACTTCTAATTCTGACGTTTGGACACGTTTCTCCAAACATCTAATTTATTTGTTTCTCCAAATGTCTTATTTCTATGGTAAAGTTTGGAATAGGGTTACGGTTACGTTTATGTATTCATTCTGAATGGTGATGGTGAGGGTTAAAGTTCAGGAGAGGGTACAAACTAGCAGCGGGATTGAACCCGTGACGCACGGAGCACGGAGCCATCCTCCGTCCCCGTCCACAACGCCCTGGAGACCCACAAGCCCACTTGTTGGTAATAGTCCTCACTAGTGCTTTTACCATCATCTCCCGACATCCTTGACTACCTGTCCTGACTACCTGTCCAGACGCCCTGACTACCTGTCCTGACTACCTGTCCTAACTACCTGTCCTAACTACCTGTCCTCCTGTCCTGATGACCTGTCCTGACTACTTGTCCTGACTTCCTGTCCTGACGTCATGACTACCTGTCCTGACAAGCTGTCCTGATAACCTGTCCTGACGTCCTGACTACCTGTCCTGACTACCTGTCCTGACTACCTGTCCTGACTACCTGTCCTGACTACCTTTCCTAACTACCTGTCCTGATGTCCTGACTACCTATCCAGACGACCTGTCCTGACGTCCTGACTACCTGTCCTGACTACCTGTTCTGACTACCTGTCCTGACTACCTGTTCTGAATACCTGTCCTGACTACCTGTCCTGACGTCCTGACTACCTGTCCTGACTACCTGTCCTGACTACCTGTCCTAACTACCTGTCCTGACTACCTGTCCTGACTACCTATCCAGACGACCTGTCCTGACGTCCTGACTACCTGTCCTGACTACCTGTTCTGAATACCTGTCCTGACTACCTGTTCTGACTACCTGTCCTGGCAACCTGTCCTGACTACCTGGACAGACGTCCTGACTTCCTGTCCTAACTACCTGTCCTCCTGTCCTGACGTCCTGACTACCTGTCCAGACGTCCTGACTACCTGTCCTGACTACCTGTCCTAACTACCTGTCCTAACTACCTGTCCTCCTGTCCTGATGACCTGTCCTGACTACTTGTCCTGACTACCTGTCCTGACTACCTGTTCTGAATACCTGTCCTGACTACCTGGACAGACGTCCTGACTACCTGTCCTGACTACCTGTCCTGACTTCCTGTCCTGACGTCCTGACTACCTGTCCTGACTACCTGTCCTGACTTCCTGTCCTGACTACCTGTCCTGACTACCTGTCCTGACCACCTGTCCTGACTACCTGTCCTGACTACCTGTCCTGACTTCCTGTCCTGACTACCTGTCCTGACTACCTGTCCTGACTACCTGTCCTAACTACCTGTCCTGATGTCCTGACTACCTGTCCTGACTACCTGTCCTGACTACCTGTCCTGACTACCTGGACAGACTTCCTGTCCTGACTACCTGTCCTGACTACCTGTCCTAACTACCTGTCCTGATGTCCTGACTACCTGTCCTGACTACCTGTCCTGACTACCTGTCCTGACTTCCTGTCCTGACTACCTGTCCTGACTACCTGTCCTGATGTCCTGACTACCTGTCCTGACTACCTGTCCTGACTACCTGTCCTGACTACCTGGACAGACGTCCTGACTACCTGTCCTGACTACTTGTACTGACAAGCTGTCCTGACTACCTGTCCTGACTACCTGGACAGAAGAAGAAGGTGCTGGTGCACATTGGGGAAGACAGGAGAGGAGGAGTAGGAGGAGGAGGAAGAGGAAGATGAGGAGGAGGAGGAAGACCATCCCTCCTCTCTCTCTACTCCCTGACCATCTATCTTTCAGTTTTCTGGAAAATCAACTCCCATAATTTTCTCTCTCTCTCTCTCTCTCTCTCTCCCTCTCTCTCTCTCTCTCTCTCTCTCCCTCTCTCTCTCTCTCTCTCTCTCTCTCTCTCTCTCTCTCTCTCTCTCTCTCTCTCTCTCTCTCTCTCTCTCTCTCTCTCCTCTCTCTCTCTCTCTCTCTCTCTCTCTCTCTCTCTCTGTCTCTCTCCCTCTCTCTCTCTCTCTCTCTGTCTCTCTCTCTCTCTCAGACAGGATGTTTCTGAGTCTCTACATCCTGTTCTCAACCTTCAGACTTGTTGTAGTTCTGGACAATGCTTATGCAAGTTCAGTAAAGGTCACTGTACACACACACACACAGGTACACGCACACACAGGTACACGCACACACACACAGGTACACGCACACACAGGTACACACAGGTACACGCACACGCACACGCACACACACACACACACACACACACACACACACACACACACACACACACACACACACACACACACACACACACACACACACACACACACACACACACACACACACACACACATACACACACACACACACACACACACACACACACACACTAATTGGCACATGTCGGCCTGGGTTATCTGGACCTAATCAATGGTCAACTGCCTCATCTTCCATAGCAACAAGCTCTGTTACCATGCCACCAAACACAACTGTACAGTAATTATCATATAACCACCGCTATGGCGATGGCATCTCCATCTCATTGTCTGTAAGTGAGTGTCAATTGAGTGAATGAGGGAGAGATAGAGTGGAAGTGTACCAGAGAGAGGGATAATGACATGGATCGAGAGAGAGAGAGAGAGAGAGAGAGAGAAAGAGACAGAAAGAGAGGGAGGTATGGAGAGAGAGAGAGAGAGAGAGAGAGAGAGAGAGAGAGAGAGAGAGAGGGAGAGGGAGAAAATTATGGGAGTTGATTTTCCAGAAAACTTCAAAATACTTCAAAAATCTCTCTCTCCACTCCCTCTCCCTGACATCTCTCTCCTTCCCTCCTACTCTCTCTCCACCCCCTCTCCCTCCCTCCTACTCTCTCTCCACCCCCCACTCCCTCCCTCCTACTCTCTCTCCACCCCCTCTCCCTCCCTCTACTCTCTCTCAGACCCCCCTCTCCCTGACATTCCTCTCCCCCGTACTCTCTCTCCACCCCCTCTCCCTCCCTCCTACTCTATCTACACCCCTCTCCCTCCCTCCTTCTCTCTCTCCACCCCCTTCTCCCTGACATCTCTCTCCCTCCCTACTACTCTCTCTCCACCCCCCCTCTACCCTAACATCCCTCTCCCCCATACTCTCTCTCCACCCACCTCTCCCTCCCTCCTACTCTCTCTCCGCACCCCCACTCCCTGACATCCCTCTCCCTCCCTCCTGCTCTCTCTCCACCCCCTCTCCCTCCTTCTCTCTCTCCACCCCCCCTCTCCCTGACATCCCTCTCCCTCCCTCCTTCTCTCTCTCCACCCCCCTTCTCCCTGACATCTCTCTCCCTCCCTACTACTCTCTCTCCACCCCCTCTCCCTAACATCCCTCTCCCCCATAATCTCTCTCCACCAACCTCTCCCTCCCTCCTACTCTCTCTCCACACACCTCTCCCTGACATCTCTCTCCCTCCCTCCTACTCTCTCTCCACACCCCCTCTCCCTGACATCTCTCTCCCTCCCCACTACTCTCTCTCCACCCCCTCTCCCTCCCTCCTACTCTCTCCACACCCCCTCTCCCTGACATCCCTCTCCCTCCCTCCTACTCTCTCTCCACCCCCCTCTCCCTGACATCTCTCTTCCTCCTAATCTCTCTCCACCCCCCTCTCTCTCCCTCCTACTCTCTCTCCACCCCCACTCTCCCTGATATCTCTCTCCCTCCTACTCTCTCTCCACCACCCTTCTCCCTGACATCTCCCTCCCTCCTAATCTCTCTCCACCCCCCTCTCCCTCCCTCCTACTCTCTCTCCACCCCCTCTCTCCCTGACATCTCTATCCCTCCCTTCTACTCTCTCTCCACCCCCTCTCCCTGACATCCCTCTCCCTCCCTCCTACTCTCTCTCCCCCCCCCTCCTCCCTGACATCTCTCTCCCTCCCTCCTACTCTCTCTCCACCCCCTCTCCCTGACATCTCTCTCCCTCCCTCCTACTCTCTCTCCACCCCCCCTCTCCCTGACATCTCTCTCCCTCCTAATCTCTCTCCACCCCCCTCTCCCTCCCTCCTACTCTCTCTCCACCCCCACTCTCCCTGATATCTCTATCCCTCCCTCCTACTCTCTCTCCACCCCCTCTCCCTGACATCCCTCTCCCTCCCTCCTACTCTCTCTCCACCCCCCCTCTCCCTGACATCTCTCTCCCTCCTAATCTCTCTCCACCCCCCTCTCCCTCCCTCCTACTCTCTCTCCACCCCCACTCTCCCTGATATCTCTATCCCTCCCTCCTAGTCTCTCTCCACGCCCCCTCTCCCTGACATCCCTCTCCCTCCCTCCTAATCTCTCTCCACTCCCTCTCCCTGACATCTCTCTCCTTCCCTCCTACTCTCTCTCCACCCCCTCTCCCTCCCTCCTACTCTCTCTCCACCCCCCACTCCCTCCCTCCTACTCTCTCTCCACCCCCTTTCCCTCCCCCTACTCTCTCTCAGACCCCCTTCTCACTGACAATCCTCTCCCCCGTACTCTCTCTCCACCCCCTCTCCCTCCCTCCTTCTCTCTCTCCACCCCCCCTCTCCCTGACATCTCTCTCCTTCCCTCCTACTCTCTCTCCACCCCCTCTCCCTCCCTCCTACTCTATCTACACCCCTCTCCCTCCCTCCTTCTCTCTCTCCACCCCCTTCTCCCTGA
>NW_027008376.1:7500-35000 GCF_036934945.1 Oncorhynchus masou masou | reverse complement strand
TGCTCCCCCTCCTGGACATACCACTGCACCCCCTCCTGGACATACCACTGCTCAACTTCCTGGACATACCACTGCTCCCCTCCTGGACATACCACTACTCCCCCTCCTGGAGATACCGCTGCTCAACTTCCTGGACATACCACTGCTCCCCTCCTGGACATACCACTGCTCCCCCTCCTGGAGATACCGCTGCTCAACTTCCTGGACATACCACTGCTCCCCTCCTGGTCATACCACTGCTCTACCTCCTGGAGATACCGCTGCTCAACTTCCTGGAGATACCACTGCTCCCCCTCCTAGACATAACGCTGCTCAACTTCCTGGAGAAACCACTGCTCCCCCTCCTAGACATACCGCTGCTCAACTTCCTGGAGAAACCACTGCTCCCCCTCCTAGACATACCGCTGCTCAACTTCCTGGAGAAACCACTGCTCCCCCTCCTGGACATACCACTGCTCCCCCTCCTAGACATACCGCTGCTCAACTTCCTGGAGAAACCACTGCTCCCCCTCCTGGACATACCGCTACTCAACTTCCTGGAGAAACCACTGCTCCCCCTCCTAGACATACCGCTGCTCCCCCTCCTAGACATACCACTGCTCCCCCTCCTAGACATACCACTGCTCCCCCTCCTGGACATACCACTGCTCCCCCTCCTAGACATACCACTGCTCCCCCTCCTGGACATACCACTGCTCCCCCTCCTAGACATACCGCTGCATCCAACTTCCTGGAGATACCACTGCTCCCCCTCCTAGACATACCGCTGCTCAACTTCCTGGAGAAACCACTGCTCCCCCTCCTAGACATACCGCTGCTCAACTTCCTGGAGAAACCACTGCTCCCCCTCCTAGACATACCGCTGCTCAACTTCCTGGAGAAACCACTGCTCCCCCTCCCAGACATACCGCTGCTCAACTTCCTGGAGATACCACTGCTCCCCCTCCTGGAGATACCGCTGCTCTACTTCCTGGAGAAACCACTGCTCCCGGTTAAAATTAGTTTCTTAAACTCCACAAGGGACACAATAAGGACACACAGACAGGCACGTAGGCACACACACACACACACACACACACACACACACACACACACACACACACACACACACACACACACACACACACACAAACACACTAACACACACTCACAAAGAGATACACACACACACACAAACACACACTCACAAAGAGACACACACACACACACTCTCTTGCACACACACACATACACTCACAAAGAGACACACACACACACACTCTTGCACACACACACATACACTTTCTTTATTTCTTCCGGGAAGGAGAGGAAGAGAAGAGTAGGATTCATTACTCTGACTAATTTAATTTCTCCCTTTTGTACAAACGACCTGATGAGGTCATCATTCAGAGCCAGGATGGAACCTGGAGACAGTCTCTGGTTGCCCCCGACAACATGATAAAGACAAGTAATAACACTTAATTTCCTCAGATTTATCCTTTGGAGAGGAGATGAGAGGAGAGGAGGGGAGGGGAGAGGAGAGGAGAGGAGAGGAGGGGGAGGGAGGGAGGGTAGAGGGGAGGGAGAGGGAGAGGAGAGGAGGGGAGGGGAGAGGGAGAGGAGAGGGAGAGGGAGAGGAGAGGAGGGGAGGGGAGGGGGGGGAGGGGAGGGGGAGGGGGAGAGGAGAGGAGAGGGAGGGGAGAGGAGAGGGAGAGGAGAGGAGAGGAGAGGAGAGGAGAGGAGAGGAGAGGGAGAGGAGGGAGAGGAGAGGAGAGGAGAGGAGAGGAGAGGAGAGGAGAGGAGGGGAGGTGAGGTGAGGGGAGGGGAGGGGAGATACTAGATACTTTATTCTGTCTGGCATAATTTAGCATCAAGGCAGAGGATGATATTAACGTCCGTTCATGAGCAGTTAGTTTCCACTGTGCTGCTGAGGAAACAAGCGCCAGACACAGACCTGGGTTCAGATACTATTTGACATCTTTCCAATACGTTGAGCGTTTGCTTTAGCCGAGCTGGAGTACCAGGCGGCGGTAGTTTGGACTCTTAGGGCTGTTTTCCATCTTTTCCCTTTGTACCAGGCATGATTAATCAAGCACAGCTAAAATATTTTAAATGATTTCAGATAGTGTTTCAACCCAGGTCTGGCCGGGCATCACTGTAGTGATCAGAATGTTCACAGGCAGAGGCTGGAATTGTATCTAAACCAGTGGAGGCGGCAGACGGCTCATAATAACATCTGGACTGGAGTCAACGGAACGGATTCAAACACATCAATCGTGTGGTTTCCATGACACCATTCCATTGACTCCATTCCAGCCATTCTAATGAGCCGTCCTCCCCCCTCAGTGGCCTCCACTGATCTAAACCCAATGCTGATGAATATGTAGGTACATTATTATAGTATTACTGTTCTCTGGAAGGAAACACAATCCCATACTGAAACTATGTGTGAAGGACACATTTAACGTTGGTCAAATAAGTTTAGAATGTGCCTTTTATCTGGTGGAACTACTCATTGCAATTAGAAGTTCTGGTGCCCCTTAGACAGTTTAGCAGGACCTAGTAGGAGGACCTAGTAGGAGGACCTAGTAGCTGAGGACCTAGTAGGAGGGACCTAGTAGGAGGACCTAGTAGGAGGACCTAGTTGGAGGGACCTAGTAGCTGAGGACCTTGTAGGAGGACATAGTAGGAGGACCTAGTAGGAAGGACCTAGTAGGAGGACCTAGTAGGAGGACCTAGTAGGAGGGACCTAGTAGCAGGACATAGTAGGAGGACCTAGTAGGAGGAACTAGTAGCTGAGGACCTAGTAGCTGAGGACCTAGTAGGAGGGACCTAGTGGGAGGACCTAGTAGGAGGACCTAGTTGGAGGGAACTAGTAGCTGAGGACCATGTAGGAGGACTAAGTAGGAGGACATAGTAGGAGGACCTAGTAGGAGGGACCTAGTAGGAGGACCTAGTAGGAGGACCTAGTAGGAGGGACCTAGTAGGAGGACCTAGTAGGAGGACCTAGTAGGAGGAACTAGTAGCTGAGGACCTAGTAGGAGGACCTAGTAGGAGGACCTAGTTGGAGGACCTAGTAGCTTAGGACCTAGTAGCTAAGGACCTAGTAGAGGGACCTAGTAGCTGAGGACCTAGTGGGAGGACCTAGTAGGAGGATCTAGTAGGAGGACCTAGTAGCTGAGGACCTAGTAGGAGGACCTAGTAACTGAGGACCTAGTAGGATGACCTAGTAGGAGGACCTGGTAGGAGGACCTAGTAACTGAGGAACTAGTAGGGGCACCTAGTAAGAGGACCTAGTAGGAGGACCTGGTAGGAGGACCTAGTAGAATGACCTAGTAGCTGAGGACCTAGTAGGAGGGACCTAGTAGGAGGACCTAGTTGGAGGGACCTAGTAGCTGAGGACCTTGTAGGAGGACCTAGTAGGAGGACCTAGTAGGAGGGACCTAGAAGGAGGACCTAGTAGGAGAACCTAGTAGGAGGGACCTAGTAGGAGGACCTAGTAGGTGGACCTAGTAGGAGTACCTAGTAGCTTAGGACCTAGTAGCTGAGGACCTAGTAGGAGGACCTTGTGGGAGGACCTAGTAGGAGGACCTAGTAGGAGGACCTAGTAGCTGAGGACCTAGTAGGAGGACGTAGTAACTGAGGACCTAGTAGGAGGACCTAGTAGGAGGACCTTGTGGGAGGACCTAGTAGGATGATCTAGTAGGAGGACCTAGTAGCTGAGGACCTAGTTGGAGGGACCTAGTAGCTGAGGACCTTGTAGGATTACCTAGTAGGAGGGACCTAGTAGGAGGACCTAGTAGGAGGACCTAGTAGGAAGGATCTAGTAGGAGGACCTAGTAGGAGGACCTAGTAGGAGGACCTAGTAGCTGAGGACCTAGTAGCTGAGGACCTAGTAGGAGGAACAAGTGGGAGGACCTAGTAGGAAGATCTAGTAGGAGGACCTAGTAACTGAGGACCTACTAGGAGGACCTAGTAGGAGGACCTAGTAACTGAGGACCTAGTAGGGGGAACTAGTAGGAGGACCTAGTAGGAGGTACTAGTAGGAGGACCTAGTAGAAGGACCTAGTAACTGAGGGCCTAGTAGGAGGACCTAGTAGGAGAACCTAGTAGAATGACCTAGTAACTGAGGACCTAGTAGGAGGACCTAGTAGGAGGACCTAGTAGGAGGGACCTAGTAGGAGGACCTAGTAGGAGGAGCTAGTAGCTGAGGACCTAGTAGCTGAGGACCTAGTAGGAGGACCTAGTGGGAGGACCTAGTAGGAGGTACTAGTAGGAGGACCTAGTAGAAGGACCTAGTAACTGAGGACCTAGTAGGAGGACCTAGTAGGAGGACCTAGTAGAATGACCTAGTAACTGAGGACCTAGTAGGAGGACCTAGTAGGAGGACCTAGTAGGAAGATCTAGTAGGAGGACCTAGTAACTGAGGACCTAGTAGGAGTACCTAGTAACTGAGGACCTAGTAGGAGGACCTAGTAGGAGGACCTAGTAAGAGGACCTAGTAACTGAGGACATAGTAGGAGGACCTAGAAGCTGAGGACCTAGTAACTGAGGACCTAGTAACTGAGGACCTAGTAGGAGGACCTAGTAGGAGGACCTAGTAGCTGAGGACATAGTAGCTGAGTACCTAGTAGCTGAGGACCTAGTAGCTGAGGACCTAGTAGCTGAGGACCTAGTAGGATGACCTAGTAACTGAGGACCTAGTAGCTGAGGACCTAGTAGGAGGACCTAGTAGCTGAGGACCTAGTAGCTGAGGACCTAGTAGGAGGAACAAGTGGGAGGACCTAGTAGGAAGATCTAGTAGGAGGACCTAGTAACTGAGGACCTACTAGGAGGACCTAGTAGGAGGACCTAGTAACTGAGGACCTAGTAGGGGGAACTAGTAGGAGGACCTAGTAGGAGGTACTAGTAGGAGGACCTAGTAGAAGGACCTAGTAACTGAGGGCCTAGTAGGAGGACCTAGTAGGAGAACCTAGTAGAATGACCTAGTAACTGAGGACCTAGTAGGAGGACCTAGTAGGAGGACCTAGTAGGAGGGACCTAGTAGGAGGACCTAGTAGGAGGAGCTAGTAGCTGAGGACCTAGTAGCTGAGGACCTAGTAGGAGGACCTAGTGGGAGGACCTAGTAGGAGGTACTAGTAGGAGGACCTAGTAGAAGGACCTAGTAACTGAGGACCTAGTAGGAGGACCTAGTAGGAGGACCTAGTAGAATGACCTAGTAACTGAGGACCTAGTAGGAGGACCTAGTAGGAGGACCTAGTAGGAAGATCTAGTAGGAGGACCTAGTAACTGAGGACCTAGTAGGAGTACCTAGTAACTGAGGACCTAGTAGGAGGACCTAGTAGGAGGACCTAGTAAGAGGACCTAGTAACTGAGGACATAGTAGGAGGACCTAGAAGCTGAGGACCTAGTAACTGAGGACCTAGTAACTGAGGACCTAGTAGGAGGACCTAGTAGGAGGACCTAGTAGCTGAGGACATAGTAGCTGAGTACCTAGTAGCTGAGGACCTAGTAGCTGAGGACCTAGTAGCTGAGGACCTAGTAGGATGACCTAGTAACTGAGGACCTAGTAGCTGAGGACCTAGTAGGAGGACCTAGTAGCTGAGGACCTAGTAGGAGGACCTAGTAGGAGGACCTAGTACCTGAGGACCTAGTAGGAGGACCTAGTAGGAGGACCTAGTAGCTGAGGACCTAGTAGGAGGACCTAGTAGCTGAGGACCTAGTAGGAGGACCTAGTAGGATGACGTAGTAGGAGGATCGAGTAGCTGAGGACCTAGTAGGAGGACCTAGTAGCTGAGGACCTAGTAGGAGGACCTAGTAGGAGGACCTAGTAGCTGAGGACCTAGTAGGAGGACCTAGTAGCTGAGGACCTAGTAGGAGGACCTAGTAGGAGGACCTAGTACCTGAGGACCTAGTAGGAGGACCTAGTAGGAGGACCTAGTAGCTGAGGACCTAGTAGGAGGACCTAGTAGCTGAGGACCTAGTAGGATGACCTAGTAGGATGACGTAGTAGGAGGACCGAGTAGCTGAGGACCTAGTAGGAGGACCTAGTAGCTGAGGACCTAGTAGGAGGACCTAGTAGGAGGACCTAGTAGCTGAGGACCTAGTAGGAGGACCTAGTAGGAGTACCTAGTAGGATGACCTAGTAGGAGGACCGAGTAGCTGAGGACCTAGTAGGAGGACCTAGTAGCTGAGGACACATTTTGTGTTTTTTATTAATGGTTATTTTGTTGGATATTTTATTGTTGTCTTCAGTGAACCCTTAAGAATTAGACCCTCAATAGTTCCCCTGAATAAATACATGATAATATTGTTAATAATAATAATGATTTCAACTGTTCTGCCTGCGGTTATGGAGCCCTGACCTGTTCACCGGACGTGCTACCTGTCCCAGACCTGCTGTTTTCAACTCTCTAGAGACAGCAGGAGCGGTAGAGATACTCTTAATGATCGGCTATGGAGCCCTGACCTGTTTACCGGACGTGCTACCTGTCCCAGACCTGCTGTTTTCAACTCTCTAGAGGCAGCAGGAGCGGTAGAGATACTCTTAATGATCGGCTATGAAAAGCCAACTGACATTTACTCCTGAGGTGCTGACCTGTTGCACCCTCTACAACTACTGTGATTATTATTATTTGACCATGCTGGTCATCTATGAACATTTGAACATCGTCCATGTTCTGTTATAATCTCCACCTGGCACAGCCAGAAGAGGACTGGCCACCCCTCATAGCCTGGTTCCTCTCTACCTGGTACAGTCAGAAGAGGACTGGCCACCCCTCATAGCCTGGTTCCTCTCTACCCGGTACAGCCAGAAGAGGACTGGCCACCCCTCATAGCTTGGTTCCTCTCTACCTTGTACAGCCAGAAGAGGACTGGCCACCCCTCATAACCTGGTTCCTCTCTACCTGGTACAGTAAGAAGAGGACTGGCCACCCCTCATAGCTTGGTTCCTCTCTACCCGGTACAGCCAGAAGAGGATTGGCCACCCCTCATAACCTGGTTCCTCTCTACCCGGTACAGCCAGAAGAGGACTGGCCACCCCTCATAACCTGGTTCCTCTCTACCTGGTACAGTAAGAAGAGGACTGGCCACCCCTCATAGCCTGGTTCCTCTCTACCTTGTACAGCCAGAAGAGGACTGGCCACCCCTCATAACCTGGTTCCTCTCTACCTGGTACAGTAAGAAGAGGACTGGCCACCCCTCATAGCCTGGTTCCTCTCTACCCGGTACAGCCAGAAGAGGACTGGCCACCCCTCATAGCCTGGTTCTGACCTTTCTAGGGAGTTTTTCCAAGTGCTTCTACACCTGCATTGCTTGCTGTTTGAGGTTTTAGGCTGAGGGTTTCTGAACAGCACTTTGAGTCATCAGCTGATGTAGAAAGGGCTTTATAAATGCATTTGATTTGATTTTAATTCGATAATGATAATAATAATAATAATAATAATAATAATACAATTAGCAATAATAAAAAATACTAATAATATTAATAATAATAGCAATTATAATAATAACAATAATAACTAAATACATAAATTATAATAATAATAACACCAATAATAACACAAATAATAACAATACAAATAATAATAGTAATAACAATAATATTAACAACAATAATACAATAATAATTAACGATAATAAAAATAATGATAATAATGATAATAATAATAATAATGATATTAACGATAATAAAAATAATGATAATAACGATAATAATAATAATGATAATAACGATAATAATAATAATGATAATAACGATAATAATAATAATGATAATAACGATAATAATAAATAGAATAATAATAATGATAATAACGGAAATAATAAAATATAATAATAATAATAACAATAATAATAAAATATAATATTAAAAATGTTAATGACAATACCGAATTATTAATAATGATATAAACAACAATAAACAATACATTTTCATGGCTAGGTGGAGTTTCCCATAAGATAAAAAAAACCTGCTAATTATATTTAACGTCACGTAAAATCTATTTCAAGTACAGTATATGTACAGGAGATATATTTGCATGTTGGTAATACCTGTCATTCCAGACATGCCTGGCTACGAGGATGGCCAGAGAGGTTCATAATTACTCTTTACATGGCCAAATATAGTGGAGCGAGCTGACCTGATACTAGAACCAGCTCACCTGATACTAGAACCAGCTCACCTGGTACTAGAACCAGCTCACCTGATACTAGAACCAGCTCACCTGATAATAGAACCAGCTCACCTGATACTAGAACCAGCTCACCTGATAATAGAACCAGCTCACCTGATAATAGAACCATCTCACCTGATAATAGAACCAGCTCACCTGATACTAGAACCAGCACACCTGATACTAGAACCAGCTCACCTGATACTAAAACCAGCACACCTGATACTAGAACCAGCTCACCTGGTACTAGAACCAGCTCACCTGATACTAGAACCAGCTCACCTGGTACGAGAACCAGCTCACCTGATAATAGAACCAGTTCACCTGATAATAGAACCAGTTCATCTGATAATAGAACCAGTTCACCTGATACTAGATCCAGCTCACCTGATAATAGAACCAGCTCACCTGATAATAGAACCAGTTCACCTGATACTAGAACCAGTTCATCTGATAAAATAACCAGTTCACCTGATACTAGAACCAGCTCACCTGATAATAGAACCAGTTCACCTGATACTAGAACCAGCTCACCTGATACTAGAACATGCTCACCTGATAATAGAACCAGTTCACCTGATAATAGAACCAGCTCACCTGATAATAGAACCATCTCACCTGATAATAGAACCAGCTCACCTGATACTAGAACCATCTCACCTGATAATAGAACCAGCTCACCTGATACTAGAACCAGCTCACCTGATAATAGAACCAGCTCACCTGATAATAGAACCATCTCACCTGATACTAGAACCAGCACACCTGATACTAGTACCAGCTCACCTGGTACTAGAACCAGCACACCTGAAACTAGAACCAGCTCACCTGGTACGAGAACCAGCTCACCTGATACTAGAACCAGTTCACCTGATAATAGAACCAGTTCATCTGATAATAGAACCAGTTCACCTGATACTAGATCCAGCTCACCTGATAATAGAACCAGCTCACCTGATAATAGAACCAGTTCACCTGATACTAGAACATGCTCACCTGGTAATAGAACCAGTTCACCTGATAATAGAACCAGTTCACCTGATAATAGAACCAGCTGATAATAGAACCAGTTCACCTGATAATAGAAACAGTTCACCTGGTAAATAGAACCAGTTCACCTGATACTAGAACCAGTTCACCTGATAATAGAACCAGTTCACCTGATAATAGAACCACCTGATAATAGAACCAGTTCACCTGATAATAGAACCAGTACACCTGATAATAGAACCAGTTCACCTGATAATAGAACCAGTTCACCTGATAATAGAACCAGTTCACCTGATAATAGAACCACCTGATAATAGAACCACCTGATAATAGAACCAGTTCACCTGGTAATAGAACCACCTGATAGTAGAACCAGTTCACCTGATAATAGAACCAGTTCACCTGATAATAGAACCAGCTGATAATAGAACCAGTTCACCTGATAGTAGAACCCGTTCACCTGATAATAGAACCAGTTCACCTGGTAATAGAACCAGTTCACCTGATAATAGAACCAGTTCACCTGATAATAGAACCAGCTTATCTGGTTCTATTACTCACCTGGTTCTGATATCATGTCTGTAAGAATGATACATCTGTAGGAATGGTATGTCTGTAGGAATGGTATGTCTACAGGAATGATATGTCTGTAGGAATGATATGTCTGTAGGAATGATATGTCTGTAGGAATGATATGTCTACAGGAATGATATGTCTGTAGGAATGATATGTCTACGGGAATGATATGTCTACAGGAATGGTATGTCTACAGGAATGATATGTCTGTAGGAATGATATGTCTACAGGAATGATATGTCTACAGGAATGATATGTCTACAGGAATGATATGTCTGTAGGAATGATATGTCTGTAGGAATGATATGTCTGTAGGAATGATATGTCTACAGGAATGATATGTCTACAGGAATGATATGTCTACAGGAATGATATGTCTGTAGGAATGATATGTCTGTAGGAATGATGTGTCTGTATGAATGATATGTCTGTATTAATGATATGTCTGTAGGAATGATGTGTCTGTATGAATGATATGTCTGTAGGAATGATATGTCTGTAGTAATGATATGTCTGTAGGAATGGTATGTCTACAGGAATGATATGTCTGTAGGAATGATATGTCTACAGGAATGATATGTCTGTAGGAATGATATGTCTGTAGGAATGATATGTCTGTATGAATGATATGTCTGTAGGAATGGTATGTCTGTAGGAATGATATGTCTGTAGGAATGATATGTCTGTAGTAATGATATGTCTGTAGGAATGATATGTCTGTAGGAATGGTATGTCTGTAGTAATGATATGTCTGTAGGAATGATATGTCTGTATGAATGATATGTCTGTAGGAATGATATGTCTGTATGAATGATATGTCTACAGGAATGATATGTCTGTAGGAATGATATGTCTGTAGGAATGATATGTCTGTAGGAATGGTATGTCTGTAGGAATGGTATGTCTGTAGGAATGGTATGTCTGTAGGAATGATATGTCTGTATGAATGATATGTCTGTAGGAATGATATGTCTGTAGGAATGGTATGTCTGTAGGAATGGTATGTCTGTAGGAATGGTATGTCTGTAGGAATGATATGTCTGTAGGAATGATATGTCTGTAGGAATGATATGTCTGTATGAATGATATGTCTGTAGGAATGATATGTCTGTATGAATGATATGTCTGTAGGAATGGTATGTCTGTAGGAATGATATGTCTGTAGGAATGATATGTCTGTAGTAATGATATGTCTGTAGGAATTGATACGTCTGTAGGAATCAAGCTCCCGACGAACAGTTCTCGTGCTCACGTTGCTTCCAGCTACAGCTTGGAACTCGGTAGTGAGGGTTGCAACCGAGGGCAGCCGCTGTTGCTCCTAGACGTTTCCACTTCAGAATAACAGCACTTACAGTTGACTCGGGGGCAGCTCTAGCAAGGTAGAAATGTCACTAATTGACTTGTCCCCCCCCCCCCAAAAAAAGCGGTATCCTAGAACCAGTGCCACGTTAAAATTTTACTGAGCTCTTTAGTAAAGGCCATTCAAAATGCCAATGTTTGTCTATCGAGATTGCACGGCGGTGTGCTCAATTGTATACACCTGTCGGCAACAGGAGTGGTTGTAGGTGTCCAAAAAAGCACAAATATCTCCAGAGCTTTCTTATATCTCGAGGGTACAGCTCGGACAGACACTTCAAATCCTTATTCCTTATGATTATTATTTTTTTGACTGTGTTTTGCCATTTATAAAATGTGTTTTTCAATGTCTTTCTCTGGACTATAGTAGTGAAGGACAAATTCAATAGTTCATTACATTTGGCTTAGACCTCTTAAACAGCAGTCTAAAATATGTTGAATTATTCTATGTTGAGAATCATCAGATTTTTTATTTATTTTACCTTTACTTAACCAGGCAAGTCAGTTAAGAACAAATTCTTATTTTCAATGACGGCTGAGGAACAGTGGGTTAACTGCCTGTTCAGGGTTTGGGGGTTTGAACTTGCAATCTTCCGGTTACTAGTCCAAAGCTCTAACCACTACGCTACCCTGCTGCCCCAGATAATAAACTATTAAACCGTTTAACGCATTAAAGCCCAACATGACTCTTACCTGTCAGCTCTTCACACCTGTCAAGTTCTCTCCCAAACGACACCCTGTGCCATATACTGTGTTGCGCAATTCTTTTGACACGGGCCTACAGAGATCATTTCAAAAGTACTGCTCTGTGTGGGGGGTAAAGGGTGCCGTTTGGAACAGAGACAACGTCTCACCTGTCACATCAAAACAACACGACAGATGAATCTACCTCTGAGGCTTCAACATGGAAACGTGCATCCCGTCACATCGAGTTAATAACAGCAACACAACAAGGCAGCACCAGATGTCTTCGGGGGTATAGATGTAGCTGTAGTTGTAGATGTAGCTGTATCTGTAGTTGTAACTGTAGTTGTACCTGACTCTATAGTGTAGTTGTAGTAGTGGTTGTAGCTGTAGTTGTACCTGACTCTATAGTGTAGTTGTAGCTGTAGTTGTATCTGCAGTTGAACTTGTAGTTGTATCTGCAGTTGAACTTGTAGTTGTATCTGTAGCTGTAGTTGTATCTATAGTGTAGTTGTAGTTGTAGCTGTAGTTGTATCTATAATGTAGTTGTAGCTGTAGTTGTATCTGTATCTGTATCTGTAGTTGTATCTATAGTGTAGTTGTAGTTGTAGCTGTAGTTGTATCTATTATGTAGTTGTATCTGTAGTTGTATCTGTATCTGTAGCTGTAGTTGTATCTATAGTGTAGTTGTAGTTGTAGTTGTATCTGTATCTGTATCTGTAGCTGTAGTTGTATCTATAGTGTAGTTGTCATTGTAGCTGTAGTTGTATCTGCATCTGTAGCTGTAGTTGTATCTATAGTGTAGTTGTAGTTGTAGCTGCAGTTGTATCTGTATCTGTAGCTGTAGTTCTATCTATAGTGTAGTTGTAGTTGTAGTTGTAGCTGTAGTTGTATCTATAGTGTAGTTGTAGTTGCAGCTGTAGTTGTATCTGTATCTGTAGCTGTAGTTGTATCTATAGTGTAGTTGTAGTTGTAGCTGTAGTTGTATCTGTATCTGTAGCTGTAGTTCTATCTATAGTGTAGTTGTAGTTGTAGCTGTAGTTGTATCTATAGTGTAGTTGTAGTTGCAGCTGTAGTTGTATCTGTATCTGTAGCTGTAGTTGTATCTATAGTGTAGTTGTAGTTGTATCTGTAGCTGTAGCTGTAGCTGTAGTCGTATCTGTATCTGTAGCTATCGTTGCATCTATAGTGTAGTTGTAGTTGTAGCTGTAGTTGTATCTGTATCTGTAGCTGTAGTTGTATCTATAGTGTAGTTGTAGTTGTAGCTGTAGTTGTATCTATAGTGTAGTTGTAGCTGTAGTTGTATCTGTATCTGTAGCTGTAGTTGTATCTATAGTGTAGTTGTAGTTGTAGCTGTAGTTGTATCTATAATGTAGTTGTATCTGTATCTGTAGCTGTAGTTGTATCTATAGTGTAGTTGTAGTTGTAGTTGTATCTGTATCTGTAGCTGTAGTTGTATCTATAGTGTAGTTGTCGTTGTAGCTGTAGTTGTATCTGTATCTGTAGCTGTAGTTGTATCTATAGTGTAGTTGTAGTTGTAGCTGCAGTTGTATCTGTAGCTGTAGTTGTATCTATAGTGTAGTTGTAGTTGTAGCTGTAGTTGTATCTGTATCTGTAGCTGTAGTTCTATCTATAGTGTAGTTGTAGTTGTAGCTGTAGTTGTATCTATAGTGTAGTTGTAGTTGCAGCTGTAGTTGTATCTGTATCTGTAGCTGTAGTTGTATCTATAGTGTAGTTGTAGTTGTAGCTGTAGTTGTATCTCTAATGTAGTTGTAGCTGTAGTTGTATCTGTATCTGTAGCTGTAGTTGTATCTATAGTGTAGTTGTAGTTGTAGTTGTATCTGTATCTGTAGCTGTAGTTGTATCTATAGTGTAGTTGTCATCGTAGCTGTAGTTGTATCTATATCTGTAGCTGTAGTTGTAACTGTAGTTGTAGTTGTAGATGTAGTGTGGTGTAGTGTAGATGTAGTTGTAGTGTAGATTTAGTAGTAGTGTAGATGTAGTTGTTGTGTAGATGTAGTTGTGATGTAGATGCAGTTGTAGTGTATATGTAGTGTAGTTGTAGTGTATCTATAGTTGTAGTGTATCTGTAGTTGTAGTGTAGATGTAGATATAGTGTAGTTGTGGTGTAGATGTGGTGTAGTTGTAGTGTAGTTGTAGTGTAGTTGTGGTGTAGTTGTAGTGTAGTTGTGGTGTAGCTGTAGTGTAGTTGTAGTGTAGTGTAGTTGTGGTGTAGTCGTACTGTAGTCGTGGTGTATATGTGGTGTAGTTGTAGTGTAGTTGTAGTGTAGTTGTAGTTGTGGTGTAGTTGTAGTGTAGTGTAGTTGCGGTGTAGTTGTAATGTAGTTGTAGTATTTACATTTACATTTAAGTCATTTAAGTCATTAGTGTAGTTGCAGTGTAGTTGTAGTGTAGTTGTAGTGTAGTGTAGTTGCAGTGTAGTTGTAGTGTAGTTGTAGTGTAGTGTAGTTGTGGTGTAGTGTAGTTGCGGTGTAGTTGTAGTTTAGTTGTAGAGTAGTGTAGTTGTAGTGTAGTTGCAGTGTAGTTGTAGTGTAGAGTAGTTGCGGTGTAGTTGTAGTGTAGTTGTAGTGTAGTGTAGTTGTGGTGTAGTGTAGTTGTAGTGTAGTTGCAGTGTAGTTGCGGTGTAGTGTAGTTGCGGTGTAGTTGTAGTGTAGTTGTAGTGTAGTTGTAGTTGTGGTGTAGTTGTAGTGTAGTTGTAGTGTAGTGTAGTTGTAGTGTAGTTGTAGTGTAGTTGTAGTGTAGTGTAGTTGTGGTGTAGTGTAGTTGCGGTGTAGTTGTAGTGTAGTTGTAGTGTAGTGTAGTTGTGGTGTAGTGTAGTTGCGGTGTAGTTGTGGTTTAGTGTAGTTGTAGTGTAGTTGTGGTGTAGTTGCAGTGTAATTGTAGTGTAGTGTAGTTGTAGTGTAGTGTAGTTGTGGTGTAGTGTAGTTGCAGTGTAGTTGTAGTGTAGTTGTAGAGTAGTGTAGTTGCAGTGTAGTTGTGGTGTAGTGTAGTTGCGGTGTAGTTGTGGTGTAGTTGTAGTGTAGTGTAGTTCTGGTGTAGTGTAGTTGCGGTGTAGTTGTAGTGTAGTTGTAGAGTAGTGTAGTTGCAGTGTAGTTGTGGTGTAGTGTAGTTGCGGTGGAGTTGTAGTGTAGTTGTAGTGTAGTTGTGGTGTAGTGTAGTTGCGGTGTAGTTATGGTGTAGTGTAGTTGTAGTGTAGTTGTAGTGTAGTTGCAGTGTAATTGTAGTGTAGTGTAGTTGCGGTGTGTGTGCAATGTCTTTCGCTGCAAGGTGACTTGTAGTTTTGGAAATGAATGGTTTGAGAACCTCCGGTGTGAAGTTGCTGTTGTCAGGGACACAGAACTGCAGCATTGAGTGAATAGGAGGCATTAGTTACCCTGAGAAGTGCATGTACAGGACTTCACACTGCTTGATTAGTGAGTACTACTTCCTCCTGATTCGGATCACAATGAGGCTCCAACACCAGGACATCCGCCTTGCTAGCCCACGTGACCGCCCTCCTGCAGGGTCTTACCTGATGTGGAGAGGTGGAGATGAGGAGAGGAGTAGAGGTGGAGATGAGGAGAGGAGGAGAGGAGAGGAGGAGAGGAGGAGAGGAGGAGAGGTGGAGGGGAGGAGAGGAGGAGAGGAGGAGAGGAGGAGATGAGGAGAGGAGAGGAGGAGAGGAGGAGATGAGGAGAGGAGGAGAGGAGGAGAGGAGGAGAGGAGGAGAGGTGGAGGGGAGGAGAGGAGGAGAGGAGGAGAGGAGGAGAGGAGGAGATGAGGAGAGGAGGAAAGGAGGAGATGAGGAGAGGAGGAAAGGTGGAGAGGAGGAGAGGAGGAGATGAGGAGAGGAGGAGAGGAGGAGAGGAGTATAGGTGGAGGGGAGGAGAGGAGAGGAGGAGAGGAGGAGAGGAGAGGAGGAGAGGAGGAGATGAGGAGAGGAGTAGAGGTGGAGATGAGGAGAGGAGGAGAGGAGAGGAGGAGAGGAGGAGAGGAGGAGAGGAGGAGAGGTGGAGGGGAGGAGAGGAGGAGAGGAGGAGAGGTGGAGAGGAGGAGAGGAGGAGATGAGGAGAGGAGGAAAGGAGGAGATGAGGAGAGGAGGAAAGGTGGAGAGGAGGAGAGGAGGAGATGAGGAGAGGAGGAGAGGAGGAGAGGAGTATAGGTGGAGGGGAGGAGAGGAGAGGAGGAGAGGAGGAGATGAGGAGAGGAGGAGAGGTGGAGAGGAGGAGAGGAGGAGATGAGGAGAGGAGGAGAGGAGGAGAGGAGTAGAGGTGGAGGGGAGGAGAGGAGGAGAGGAGGAGAGGTGGAGGGGAGGAGAGGAGGAGAGGAGGAGAGGAGGAGAGGAGGAGAAGAGGAGAGGAGAGGTAGGAGAGGAGGAGAGGAGGAGAGGAGGAGAGGGAGGAGAGGAGGAGAGGAGGAGGGGAGGAGAGGAGGAGAGGAGGAGAGGAGGAGAGGAGGAGATGAGGAGAGGAGGAAAGGAGGAGATGAGGAGAGGAGGAAAGGTGGAGAGGGAGGAGAGGAGGAGATGAGGAGAGGGAGGAGAGGAGGAGAGGAGTATAGGTGGAGGGGGAGGAGAGGAGAGGAGGAGAGGAGGAGAGGGAGAGGAGGAGAGGAGGAGATGAGGAGAGGAGTAGAGGTGGAGATGAGGAGAGGAGGAGGAGAGGAGAGGAGGAGAGGAGGAGAGGAGGAGAGGAGGAGAGGTGGAGGGGGAGGAGAGGAGGAGGGAGGAGAGGTGGAGAGGAGGAGAGGAGGAGATGAGGAGAGGAGGAAAGGAGGAGATGAGGAGAGGAGGAAAGGTGGAGAGGAGGAGAGGAGGAGATGAGGAGAGGAGGAGAGGAGGAGAGGAGTATAGGTGGAGGGGAGGAGAGGAGAGGAGGAGAGGAGGAGATGAGGAGAGGAGGAGAGGTGGAGAGGAGGAGAGGAGGAGATGAGGAGAGGAGGAGAGGAGGAGAGGAGTAGAGGTGGAGGGGAGGAGAGAAGGAGAGGAGGAGAGGAGAGGAGAGGAGGAGAGGAGTAGAGGTGGAGGGGAGGAGAGGAGGAGAGGAGGATTGGCGTAGAGGTGGAGGGGAGGAGAGAAGGAGATGAGGAGAGGAGGACAGGAGGAGAGGAGGAGAGGAGTAGAGGTGGAGGGGATGAGAGGTGGAGATGAGGAGAGGAGTAGAGGTGGAGGGGAGGAGAGGAGTAGAGGTGGAGGGGAGGAGAGGAGTGGAGGTGGAGGGGAGGAGAGGTGGAGGGGAGGAGAGGTGGAGATGAGAGGAGTAGAGCAGGAGAGGAGGTGAGGAGAGGAGGACAGGAGGAGTGCAGGAGAGGAGAGGAGGAGAGGAGTAGAGCAGGAGAGGAGGAGAGGAGGAGAGGAGTAGAGCAGGAGAGGAGGAGAGGAGTAGAGCAGGAGAGGAGGAGAGGAGTAGAGCAGGAGAGGAGGAGAGGAGGAGAGGAGTAGAGCAGGAGAGAAGGAGAGGAGGAGTGGAGGAGAGGAGGAGAGGAGTAGAGCAGAAGAGGAGGAGAGGAGGAGTGGAGGAGAGGAGGAGAGGAGGAGGATAAAAATGTTCAAGTTCTCTTGAAGAGAAATCAGATAGATAGATATGTTAAAACCTTTATCGAAATAGTTTTACTCTGTTTGCTGTGTTAAATCTATCTGTCTGTCTCATAGGCTGTAACAGCAATATTTGGCTTGCTATCAGTCTGTATTCAACTCAACTTCAGTACAAACAACTGACAGCTGAGGTGTCCATTTCTGCCCATTGATTTGTAACTATTGCTTTCCCCGACCAAATCATTCACCCCGAGGGCTTATAGCACAGACACTCTCTCTCCCTCACACAAGGTCAATGTCTCCCTCTCTCTCTCTCTCTCTCTCTCTCTCTCTCCCTCACACAAGGTCAATGTCTCTCTCTCTCCCTCACACAAGGTCAATGTCTCTCTCTCTCTCTCTCTCCCTCACACAAGGTCAAAGTCTCTCTCTCTCTCTCTCTCTCTCTCTCTCTCTCTCTCTCACACACACACAATGTCAATGTCTCTCTCTCTCTCTCTCTCTCCTCTCTCTCTCTCTCTCTCTCTCTCACTCTCTCTCACACACAAGGTCAATGAGGCTTCAGTGTGTTAGTAGAACAGGTTTGTGAACTCAGGACCAGCTGGATGAGGGGACTGAGGCTTCAGTGTGTTAGTAGAACAGGTTAGTGAACTCAGGACCAGGACCAGCTGGATGAGTACTGAGTTCAGGGGTCTCTCTATAGTCTCTATACTCACTATAGTCTCTATATAGTCTCTCTATAGTCTCTTTAGTCTACAGTCCCTATAGTCTCTCTATAGTCTCTCTATAGTCTATAGTCTCTATAGTTTCTCTATAGTCTCTATAGTCTGTATATAGTCTCTATAGTCTCTCTATAGTCTCTATAGTCTATAGACTATATTCTCCATAGTCTCTCTATAGTCTCTCAATAGTGTCTACAGTCTCTCTATAGTCTCTGTAGTGTCTACCGTCTCTATATAGTCTCTATAGTCTCTCCAGTCTCTATAGTATCTCTATAGTCTCTATAGTCTCTATATAGTCTCTATAGTGTCTACAGTCTCTATATAGTCTCTATAGTCCCTATAGTCTCTATATAGTCTCTATAGTCTCTACAGTCTCTATATAGTATCGGTGGTCTCTACAGTCTCTATATAGACTCATCATAGTCTCTCTACAGTCTCTCTATAATCTCCTATAGTCTCTATAGTCTCTCTATAGTCTCTATAGTCTCTCTACATTCTCTACAGTCTCTATAGTCTCTATAGTCTCTATAGTTTCACTATAGTCTCTATAGTATCTCTACAGTCTCTATAGTCTATAGACTCTATAGTCTCTAGAGTCTCTCTATAGTCTCTCAATAGTATTTACAGTCTCTCTATAGTCTCTACAGTCTCTCTATAGTCTATAGACTCTATAGTCACTCTATAGTCTCACTATAGTCTCTCTATAGTCTCTACAGTCTCTATATAGTCTCAATATTGTCCACAGTCTCTATAGTCTCTATAGTGTCTACAGTCTCTCTAGAGACTCTCCATAGTCTCTCTACAGTTTCTCTATAATCTCCCTATAGTCTCTATAGTCTCTATAGGCTGTCTATAGTCTCTATAGTCTCTCTACAGTCTCTACAGTCTCTCTATAGTCTCTATAGTCTCTATATATTCTCTATAGTCTCTACAGTCTCTCTATAGACTCTCCATAGTCTCTCTATAATCCCCATACAGTCTCTATAGTCGCTATAGTCTCTATAGTCTCTCTACTGTATCTACAGTCTCCTTATAGTCTATCTAGTCTCTACAGTCTCTATAGTCTCTCCATAGTCTCTCTATAGTCTCTCTATATTATTTAGTCTCTAAAGTTTCTATAGTCTCTATAGTCTCTATCTAGTCTCTACAGTCTCTATAGCCTCTATAGTCTCTCTATAGTCTCTATAGTCTCTCTATAGTCTCTATATAGTCTCTATAGTCTCTACAGTCTCTCTATAGTCTCTCCATAGTCTCTCTACAGTCTCTCAATAATCTCCATATAGTATCTATAGTCTCTACAGTCTCTCTATAGTCTCTCTAAAGTATCTATAGTCTCTACAGTCGCTACAGTCTCTATAGTCTCTATAGTCTCTCTATAGTCTCTATAGTCTCTATTGTCTCTATAGTATCTATAGTCTCTACAGTCTCTATAGTCTCTATAGTCTCTCTATAGTCTCTCTATAGTCTCTATTGTCTCTATAGTCTCTCTATAGTCTCTATAGTCTCTCTACAGTCTCTATAGTCTCTCTATAGTCTCTATAGTCTCTCTATCGTCTCCATAGTCTCTCTATAGTCTCTACTGTATCTCTATAGTCTCTCTCTTTCTATGTTTCTCTCCCTCCCTACTCTGCTCTCCATAACTAAAATTCTCCCTCCCTGTTTCCCTCCCTTGATTGTTCTCTCTACCCCTCTCCTTTTCTCCATCCCACTGTCTCGCTCCATCTCTCACTGATACCCTCCATTCACCCACCTGCCTCTCTCACCGCCTGTGCTTGTCTAGAGTGGCTCCTTGCAGGACTGCGTGAATCCTTCAAATTTGCCTCAGTTTTCCCCCTGACTGGGAGTTGGGGTATGGCTAATGCTGATTGATGCCGCTCGGCAAAAACACACACACACACGCAAACACACACATATGGTAGCCTGGGCCTTATCTAACCTGCTGTAGGATACTAGATGTAACAGGCAGAGAGAGAGAGAGAGAGACTACTTATCTAACCTGCTGTAGGATACTAGATGTAACAGGCAGAGAGAGAGACTACTTATCTAACCTGCTGTAGGATACTAGATGTAACAGGCAGAGAGAGAGAGATAGAGAGACTACTTATCTAACCTGCTGTAGGATACTAGATGTAACAGGCAGAGAGAGACTACTTATCTAACCTGCTATAGGATACTAGATGTAACAGGCAGAGAGAGAGAGAGAGAGACTACTTATCTAACCTGCTGTAAGATACTAGATGTAACAGGCAGAGAGAGACTACTTATCTAACCTGCTGTAGGATACTAGATGTAACAGGCAGAGAGAGAGACTACTTATCTAACCTGCTATAGGATACTAGATGTAACAGGCAGAGAGAGAGACTACTTATCTAACCTGCTGTAGGATACTAGATGTAACAGGCAGAGAGAGACAATGGACTACAGATACTAGATGTAACAGGCAGAGAGAGACTACTTATCTAACCTGCTGTAGGATACTAGATGTAACAGGCAGAGAGAGAGACTACTTATCTAACCTGCTATAGGATACTAGATGTAACAGGCAGAGAGAGACTACTTATCTAACCTGCTGTAGGATACTAGATGTAACAGGCAGAGAGAGAGACTACTTATCTAACCTGCTATAGGATACTAGATGTAACAGGCAGAGAGAGACAATGGACTACTATGCTCAAGTGGTGACATCTTTTAGCAGAGCATTTCCTATACCCCTCCCTCCCTCCCTCCCTCCCTCCCTCCCTCCCTCCCCCTCCCTCCCTCCCTCCCTCCCTCCCTCCCTCCCTCCCTCCCTCCCTCCCTCCCTCCCTCCCTCCCTCCCTCCCTCCCTCCCTCCCTCCCTCCGTGCCTGTCCCTCCCTCCCTCCCTCCCTCCCTCCCTCCCTCCCTCCCTCCCTCCCTCCCTCCCTCCCTCCCTGCCTCCCTCCCTCCCTGCCTCCTCCCTGCCTCCCTGCCTCCCTGCCTCCCTGCCTCCCCCCATCCCTCCCTCCCTCCCTCCCTCCTTCCTCTCCTTCCCACCGTCTGCCGACTGTACTGTCCCGCTCACGTCACAAATCGTATTCGGATTTGCGCCTTCAATAAATTCTCTTCAGGACACCTGCTGATTTACAAAATTGGATGATTATAAAGGAAATGAGTGAGCTGCAGTAGGCTTTGAAATGGCATTCTTACTAATGGTAGCTATTAGATAACACAGAACATCCTTTTTTTCGCTTGTTTATGTTGGCATCAAGCCTGCGGGCTCCATCACCGATCCGTTTAGCTATTTTACAGCTGGTTAATATGTTACAGCTGGTTAATATGTTACAGCTGGTTAAAATGTTACAGCTGGTTAACATGTTACAGATGGTTAATAATATGTTAATATGTTACAGACGGTTAATATGTTACAGCTGGTTAACATGTTACAGCTGGTTAATGTGTTACAGCTGGTTAACATGTTAAAGCTGGTTAACATGTTAATATGTTACAGCTGGTTAATATGTTACAGCTGGTTAACATGCTACAGCTGGTTAATATGTTAACATGTTACAGCTGGTTAACATGTTAAAGCTGGTTAACATGCTACAGCTGGTTAATATGTTAATATGTTACAGCTGGTTAATATGTTGCAGATTGTTAATGTGTTACAGCTGGTTAAAATGTTACAGCTGGTTAACATGTTACAGCCGGTTAATATGTTACAGCTGGTTAACATGCTACAGCTGGTTAATATGTTACAGCTGGTTAACATGTTACAGCTGGTTAACATGTTACAGCTAGTTAAAATGTTACAGCTGGTTAACATGTTACAGCTGGTTAACATGTTACAGCTGGTTAACATGCTACAGCTGGTTAATATGTTAATATGTTACAGCTGGTTAATATGTTGCAGATTGTTAATGTGTTACAGCTGGTTAACATGTTACAGCTGGTTAACATGTTACAGCTGGTTAACATGTTACAGCTGGTTAACATGCTAGAGCTGGTTAATGTGTTAACATGTTACAGCTGGTTAATATGTTCCAGCTGGTTAACATGTTACAGCTGGTTAACATGTTACAGCTGGTTAACATGTTACAGCTGGTTAATATGTTACAGCTGGTTAATATGTTAATATGTTACAGCTGGTTAATATGTTACAGCTGGTTAATATGTTAATATGTTACAGCTGGTTAACATGTTACAGCTGGTTAATATGTTACAGCTGGTTAATATGTTAATATGTTACAGCTGGTTAACATGTTACAGCTGGTTAACATGTTACAGCTGGTTAACATGTTACAGCTGGTTAATATGTTACAGCTGGTTAACATGTTACAGCTGGTTAACATGTTACAGCTGGTTAATATGTTACAGCTGGTTAACATGTTACAGCTGGTTAATAGTTAATATGTTAATATGTTACAGCTATTTAACATGTTACAGATGGTTAATATGTTAACATGTTACAGCTGGTTAATATGTTACAGCTGGTTAACATGTTACAGCTGGTTAACATGTTACAGCTGGTTAATATGTTAATATGTTACAGCTGGTTAATATGTTACAGCTGGTTAATATGTTAACATGTTACAGATGGTTAATATGTTAATATGTTACAGCTGGTTAATATGTTACAGCTGGTTAACATGTTACAGATGGTTAATATGTTTAATATGTTACAGCTGGTTAATATGTTACAGCTGGTTAACATGTTACAGATGGTTAATATGTTAATATGTTCCAGCCGGTTAATATGTTACAGCCGGTTAACATGTTACAGCTGGTTAATATGTTACAGCTGGTTAACATGTTACAGTTGGTTAATATGTTAATATGTTACAGCTGGTTAACATGTTACAGATGGTTAATTTGTTACAGATGGTTAATATGTTAATATGTTACAGCTGGTTAATATGTTACAGCTGGTTAACATGTTACAGATGGTTAATATGTTAATATGTTCCAGCCGGTTAATATGTTACAGCCGGTTAACATGTTACAGCTGGTTAATATGTTACAGCTGGTTAACATGTTACAGTTGGTTAATATGTTAATATGTTACAGCTGGTTAACATGTTACAGATGGTTAATATGTTACAGCTGGTTAACATGTTACAGCTGGTTAACATGTTACAGCTGGTTAACATGTTACAGATGGTTAATATGTTAATATGTTACAGCTGGTTAACATGTTACAGATGGTTAATATGTTAATATGTTACAGCTGGTTAATATTTTACAGCTGGTTAACATGTTACAGATGGTTAATATGTTAACATGTTACAGATGGTTAATATGTTAATATGTTACAGCTGGTTAATATGTTACAGATGGTTAATATGTTAATATGTTACAGCTGGTTAATATGTTACAGCTGGTTAACATGTTACAGATGGTTAATATGTTAATATGTTACAGCTGGTTAATATGTTACAGCTGGTTAACATGTTACAGATGGTTAATATGATAACATGTTACAGCTGGTTAACATGTAACAGCTGGTTAATATGTTACAGCTGGTTAATATGTTACAGCTGGTTAACACGTTACAGCTGGTTAATATGTTACAGCTGGTTAATATGATAACATGTTACAGCTGGTTAACATGTTACAGCTGGTTAATATGTTACAGCTGGTTAATGTGTTACAGCTGGTTAATATGATAACATGTTACAGCTGGTTAACATGTTACAGCTGGTTAATATGTTACAGATGGTTAATATGTTACAGCTGGTTAACATGATACAGCTGGTTAATGTGTTACAGCTGGTTAACATGTTACAGCTGGTTAATATGTTACAGATGTTTAATATGTTACAGCTGGTTAACATGTTACAGCTGGTTAATATGATAATATGTTACAGCTGGTTAACACGTTAACAGCTGGTTAATATGTTACAGCTGGTTAATATGTGTTACAGCTGGTTAATATGTTACAGCTGGTTAATATGTTACAGCTGGTTACAGCATGTTACAGCTGGTTAACATGTTACAGCTGGTTAATGTGTTACAGCTGGTTAATATGATAACATGTTACAGCTGGTTAACATGTTACAGCTGGTTAATATGTTACAGATGGTTAATATGTTACAGCTGGTTAACATGATACAGCTGGTTAATGTGTTACAGCCGGTTAAGTGTTACAGCTGGTTAAGGTGTTACAGCTGGTTAATATGTTACAGCTGGTTAACAAGTTACAGCTGGTTAACATGTTACAGCTGGTTAATATGTTACAGCTGGTTAACAAGTTACAGCTGGTTAACATGTTACAGCTGGTTAATATGTTACAGCTGGTTAATATGTTACAGCTGGTTAATATGTTCCAGCTGGTTAACATGTTACAGCTGGTTAACATGTTACAGCTGGTTAACATGTTACAGCTGGTTAATATGTTACAGCTGGTTAATATGTTAATATGTTACAGCTGGTTAATATGTTACAGCTGGTTAATATGTTAATATGTTACAGCTGGTTAACATGTTACAGCTGGTTAATATGTTACAGCTGGTTAATATGTTAATATGTTACAGCTGGTTAACACGTTACAGCTGGTTAATATGTTACAGCTGGTTAATGTGTTACAGCTGGTTAATATGTTAACATGTTACAGCTGGTTAACATGTTACAGCTGGTTAATGTGTTACAGCTGGTTAATATGATAACATGTTACAGCTGGTTAACATGTTACAGCTGGTTAATATGTTACAGATGGTTAATATGTTACAGCTGGTTAACATGATACAGCTGGTTAATGTGTTACAGCCGGTTAAGTGTTACAGCTGGTTAAGGTGTTACAGCTGGTTAATATGTTACAGCTGGTTAACAAGTTACAGCTGGTTAACATGTTACAGCTGGTTAATATGTTACAGCTGGTTAACAAGTTACAGCTGGTTAACATGTTACAGCTGGTTAATATGTTACAGCTGGTTAATATGTTACAGCTGGTTAATATGTTCCAGCTGGTTAACATGTTACAGCTGGTTAACATGTTACAGCTGGTTAACATGTTACAGCTGGTTAATATGTTACAGCTGGTTAATATGTTAATATGTTACAGCTGGTTAATATGTTACAGCTGGTTAATATGTTAATATGTTACAGCTGGTTAACATGTTACAGCTGGTTAATATGTTACAGCTGGTTAATATGTTAATATGTTACAGCTGGTTAACATGTTACAGCTGGTTAACATGTTACA
The DNA here is from genome assembly GCF_036934945.1 of Oncorhynchus masou masou. Classification (NCBI taxonomy): domain Eukaryota; kingdom Metazoa; phylum Chordata; class Actinopteri; order Salmoniformes; family Salmonidae; genus Oncorhynchus; species Oncorhynchus masou. Next base: position 9,828 of record NW_027008376.1, on the reverse strand, counting down.
GCTGGTTAATATGTTACAGCTGGTTAACATGTTACAGCTGGTTAACATGTTACAGCTGGTTAATATGTTACAGCTGGTTAACATGTTACAGCTAGTTAATATGTTAATATGTTACAGCTATTTAACATGTTACAGATGGTTAATATGTTAACATGTTACAGCTGGTTAATATGTTACAGCTGGTTAACATGTTACAGCTGGTTAACATGTTACAGCTGGTTAATATGTTAATATGTTACAGCTGGTTAATATGTTACAGCTGGTTAATATGTTAACATGTTACAGATGGTTAATATGTTAATATGTTACAGCTGGTTAATATGTTACAGCTGGTTAACATGTTACAGATGGTTAATATGTTTAATATGTTACAGCTGGTTAATATGTTACAGCTGGTTAACATGTTACAGATGGTTAATATGTTAATATGTTCCAGCCGGTTAATATGTTACAGCCGGTTAACATGTTACAGCTGGTTAATATGTTACAGCTGGTTAACATGTTACAGTTGGTTAATATGTTAATATGTTACAGCTGGTTAACATGTTACAGATGGTTAATTTGTTACAGATGGTTAATATGTTAATATGTTACAGCTGGTTAATATGTTACAGCTGGTTAACATGTTACAGATGGTTAATATGTTAATATGTTCCAGCCGGTTAATATGTTACAGTTACAGATGGTTAACATGTTACAGCTGGTTAATATGTTACAGCTGGTTAACATGTTACAGTTGGTTAATATGTTAATATGTTACAGCTGGTTAACATGTTACAGATGGTTAATATGTTACAGCTGGTTAACATGTTACAGATGGTTAATATGTTAATATGTTACAGCTGGTTAACATGTTACAGATGGTTAATATGTTAATATGTTACAGCTGGTTAATATGTTACAGCTGGTTAACATGTTACAGATGGTTAATATGTTAACATGTTACAGATGGTTAATATGTTAATATGTTACAGCTGGTTAATATGTTACAGATGGTTAATATGTTAATATGTTACAGCTGGTTAATATGTTACAGCTCGTTAACATGTTACAGATGGTTAATATGTTAATATGTTACAGCTGGTTAATATGTTACAGCTGGTTAACATGTTACAGATGGTTAATATGATAACATGTTACAGCTGGTTAATATGTTACAGCTGGTTAATATGTTACAGCTGGTTAACACGTTACAGCTGGTTAATATGTTACAGCTGGTTAATATGATAACATGTTACAGCTGGTTAACATGTTACAGCTGGTTAATATGTTACAGCTGGTTAATGTGTTACAGCTGGTTAATATGATAACATGTTACAGCTGGTTAACATGTTACAGCTGGTTAATATGTTACAGATGGTTAATATGTTACAGCTGGTTAACATGATACAGCTGGTTAATGTGTTACAGCTGGTTAACATGTTACAGCTGGTTAATATGTTACAGATGTTTAATATGTTACAGCTGGTTAACATGTTACAGCTGGTTAATATGATAATATGTTACAGCTGGTTAACACGTTACAGCTGGTTAATATGTTACAGCTGGTTAATGTGTTACAGCTGGTTAATATGTTAACATGTTACAGCTGGTTAACATGTTACAGCTGGTTAATGTGTTACAGCTGGTTAATATGATAACATGTTACAGCTGGTTAACATGTTACAGCTGGTTAATATGTTACAGATGGTTAATATGTTACAGCTGGTTAACATGATACAGCTGGTTAATGTGTTACAGCCGGTTAAGTGTTACAGCTGGTTAAGGTGTTACAGCTGGTTAATATGTTACAGCTGGTTACAGCTGGTTAAGTTACAGCTGGTTAACATGTTACAGCTGGTTAATATGTTACAGCTGGTTAACAAGTTACAGCTGGTTAACATGTTACAGCTGGTTAATATGTTACAGCTGGTTAATATGTTACAGCTGGTTAATATGTTACAGCTGGTTAACATGTTACAGATGGTTAATGTGTTACAGCCGGTTAATTGTTACAGCTGGTTAATGTGTTACAGCTGGTAAACATGTTACAGCTGGTTAATATGTTACAGCTGGTTAATATGTTGCAGATTGTTAATATGTTACAGCTGGTTAATATGTTAAAATGTTACAGCTGGTTAACATTTTACAGCTGGTTAACATGTTACAGCTGGTTAAAATGTTCCAGATGGTTAATATGATAACATGTTACAGCTGGTTAACATGTTACAGCTGGTTAATATGTTACAGATGGTTAAAATGTTACAGCTGGTTAACATGATACAGCTGGTTAATGTGTTACAGCCGGTTAAGTGTTACAGCTGGTTAAGGTGTTACAGCTGGTTAATA
>NW_027008376.1:0-2500 GCF_036934945.1 Oncorhynchus masou masou | reverse complement strand
GAACATGTTATCCAGTTAGACTCCCCCATTACAGAACATGTTATCCAGTTAGACTCCCCCATTACAGAACATGTTATCCAGTTAGACTCCCCCATTACAGAACATGTTATCAAGTTAGACTCCCCCGTTAGAGAACATGTTATCCAGTTAGACTCCCCCATTACAGAACATGTTATCCAGTTAGACTCCCCTGTTACAGAACATGTTATCCAGTTCCAGACTCCCCCATTACAGAACATGTTATCCAGCTAGACTCCCCCTTTACAGAACATGTTATCCAGTTAGACTCCCCCATTACAGAACATGTTATCCAGCTAGACTCCCCCTTTACAGAACATGTTATCCAGTTAGACTCCCCCATTACAGAACATGTTATCCAGCTAGACTCCCCCTTTACAGAACATGTTATCCAGTTAGACTCCCCCATTACAGAACATGTTATCCAGCTAGACTCCCCCTTTACAGAACATGTTATCCAGCTAGACTCCCCCATTACAGAACATGTTATCCAGTTAGACTGCCCCATTACAGAACATGTTATCCAGTTAGACTCCCCCATTACAGAACATGTTATCCAGTTAGACTGCCCGATTACAGAACATGTTATCCAGTTAGACTCCCCCATTACAGAACATGTTATCAAGCTAGACTCCCCCTTTACAGAACATGTTATCCAGTTAGACTCCCCCATTACAGAACATGTTATCCAGCTAGACTCCCCCTTTACAGAACATGTTATCCAGCTAGACTCCCCCATTACAGAACATGTTATCCAGTTAGACTGCCCCATTACAGAACATGTTATCCAGTTAGACTGCCCCATTACAGAACATGTTATCCAGTTAGACTCCCCCGTTACACAACATGTTATCCAGTTAGACTCCCCCATTACAGAACATGTTATCCAGTTAGACTCCCCCATTACAGAACATGTTATCCAGTTAGACTCCCCCATTACAGAACATGTTATCCAGTTAGACTCCCCCATTACAGAACATGTTATCCAGTTAGACTCCCCCATTACAGAACATGTTATCCAGCTAGACTCCCCCATTACAGAACATGTTATCCAGTTAGACTCCCCCATTACAGAACATGTTATCCAGTTAGACTCCCCCGTTACAGAACATGTTATCCAGTTAGACTCCCCATTACAGAACATGTTATCCAGCTAGACTCCCCCATTACAGAACATGTTATCCAGTTAGACTCCCCCATTACAGAACATGTTATTCAGTTAGACTCCTCGTTACAGAACATGTTATCCAGTTAGACTCCCCCATTACAGAACATGTTATCCAGTTAGACTGCCCCATTACAGAACATGTTATCCAGTTAGACTCCCCCATTACAGAACATGTTATCCAGTTAGACTCCCCCATTACAGAACATGTTATCCAGTTAGACTCCCCCGTTACAGAACATGTTATCCAGCTAGACTCCCCCATTACAGAACATGTTATCCAGTTACACTCCCCCGTTACAGAACATGTTATCCAGTTAGACTCCCCCATTACAGAACATGTTATCCAGTTAGACTCCCCATAATAGAACATGTTATCCAGTTAGACTCCCCATTACAGAACATGTTATCCAGTTAAACTCCCCCATTACAGAACATGTTATCCAGTTAGACTCCCCCATTACAGAACATGTTATCCAGTTAGACTCCCCCATTACAGAACATGTTATCCAGTTAGACTCCCCCATTACAGAACATGTTATCCAGTTAGACTCCCCCATTACAGAACATGTTATCCAGTTAGACTCCCCCATTACAGAACATATTATCCAGTTAGACTCCCCCGTTAGAGAACATGTTATCCAGTTAGACTCCCCCATAATAGAACATGTTATCCAGTTCTAGACTCCCCCGTTACAGAACATGTTATCCAGTTCTAGACTCCCCCGTTACAGAACATGTTATCCAGCTAGACTCCCCCATTACAGAACATGTTATCCAGTTAGACTCCCCGTTACAGAACATGTTATCCAGTTAGACTCCCCCATTAGAGAACATGTTATCCAGCTAGACTCCCCCATTACAGAACATGTTATCCAGTTAGACTCCCCCATTACAGAACATGTTATCCAGTTAGACTCCCCCATTACAGAACATGTTATCCAGCTAGACTCCCCCTTTACAGAGCATGTTATCCAGCTAGACTCCCCCTTTACAGAACATGTTATCCAGTTAGACTCCCCCCGTTACAGAACATGTTATCCAGTTAGACTCCACCGTTACAGAACATGTTATCCAGTTAGACTCCTCCGTTACAGAACATGTTATCCAGTTAGACTCCCCCATTACAGAACATGTTATCCAGTTCTAGACTCCCCCGTTACAGAACATGTTATCCAGTTAGACTCCCCCATTACAGAACATGTTATCCTGTTAGACTCCCCCATTACAGAACATGTTATCCAGTTCTAGACTCCCCCATTACAGAACATGTTATCCAGTTAGACTCCCCGTTACAGAACATGTTATCCAGCTAGA